>NC_037677.1:4402258-4520987 GCF_003255815.1 Theropithecus gelada | reverse complement strand
GTCTCGCTCTGTCACCCAGGCTGGAGTGCAGTGGCCGGATCTCAGCTCACTGCAAGCTCCGCTTCCCGGGTTCACGCCATTCTCCTGCCTCAGCCTCCCGAGTAGCTGGGACTACAGGCGCCTGCCACCTCGCCCGGCTAAGTTTTTGTATTTTTAGTAGAGACGGGGTTTCACTGTGTTAGCCAGGATGGTCTCGATCTCCTGACCTCGTGATCCGCCCGTCTCGGCCTCCCAAAGTGCTGGGATTACAGGCTTGAGCCACCGCGCCCGGCCTGCTGAACTTCTTTAAAAGGACTATTCTAAATTCTCCGTCAGTCTTTTCATGGATCTCATTTCTTCTGAGGTCTCTTATTAGAGCTTTATTGGTTTCTTTTGGTGGTGTTATATTTCCCTGAGTTTTCATAATCTTTGTTTCCTTACATTACTGCCTGTGCATTTGAGGAGATGGTCAACTCCTCAGGCCTTTGCAGGTGTCCTTTGGTGGTGACAGACCTTTATTATTTGGTCTAGCCGGGGATTTTGGATGGGTCAGTTGGCAGCAACCCTGGAAGGGAGAGAACCTTGGCGTCAGGTTCTCTAGTTGTGCTGGGTCACTTCCTGTGCTCTGATGCTGAATGGTACTGCTGACCGTGCTCCATGTGCCGATGATAGTACTGGCCGGACTCTACCAGTTGCTGTCTGAGCTTTGTAATCATCTCTGAGCAGGTTGTGCAGGTTGTTTTCCTGGCTAGGCAACACTGTTTCTGGGGATCTGTAATTGGGCAGAGCCCTGTGCTGGGGCTTCAAGGCTGGGTCAGGTCTCTGGGTTTCAGCGTGGTCACATCGGGGGTTGGAGTCAGAGGCTATGCTCCACAAATACGTGTGAGCTTGGGCTTGCCTCTCAGCCACAGCAGGCTTAGTAAGGCACAGAGGCTGGGTAGAGTCACTGTTCAGCAGCTGTTGTTGAGTGAGGCCATATGCTCCTTCTGTGGGTAACTGGTGACTTGCACTTGCCTCCTGTCCTGTGGAAATCTTGAGGAGAGCTCCAGGGCTCTGTGGAGAAGCTGGCCAAGGACCTGAGCCTGGTAGACCCATGGACCATGCTTTCTGCAGCACAAGGCTGTTGGCTTGTCTCTGAGTTATGGTGCCTTCGTGGACTGGAATGCAAAACAACAGCTGAGGTCCATGGGCTGGCCATTGTGAGCCCCACTCCCATTCTTGTTTCTAACTCACCGCAGGTAGTCTAGTCGTGCCAGTGCTCCCGATGGTTTTCATGGGAAAAGACAGGCATGAGGCTCCAGCAAAGGACCCCAGAATCACGGGGAAGCTGAATGTCCACCTCCAACTCACTTTTTGCACTACAGAATTCCTGAAAGGAGGGAAATCCTCTGTGTGCAATGTTGTGCTGGTGTGGGAGTGGGTGGCAGGGTCAATATGGTTTTTCTATCTGAATATGGCTTTTTTTCAGTTTTTCAGTTCAAGGGAGTGTTTCAGCCTCATTCTCAAGTTCTGAGATGTTTATGAAGATATTTTTTTCTGTGGATAGTTCATAATTGGATTTCTGTTGGAGGCATAAGCAGCCAGAGAACCCCTATTTTGTCTTGCTGAGGTCACTCTTTCAGAGGAGATACTATTTAAAAAGAATGCTTTCTTATTTCTAAAGCAAATCTGTGAGTGTGATGATGATTTTCATGTATTTGTCTCTGCTTTTATAACTACCTTAGTATAAAAATGAGATATAAAAAAATCACACTTGGAAAATCTTATGTTGGTAGTTTACAGCTATTCTACCATTTACTATGTGTGCTTGTGAGTGTGGCCAAAGCAACAGAAAGGGTATTTTCTGAATGCTGCTGAAAGGTAGATGTTTTATCTACAGTATGTTTTCAAATGACTTACTTCCTGTTGCTTACTATTGAAAGATAAATCCTGTTAACTTAGAAGGTCATTTTTGTTACATTATGATTTTTGAGTAAATTGGCTTAGAAATAGACATCTGGAGAATTTAAAAAGTGTTAAGTTTTCAACCCACTCTCTATGATCCAAAATTTAAAAGTGCTAGTGTTGGAGAGCACAACTAACATCCAAAATACAGTAATAACACTACCAATGGTGTCTAAATTGTGCTTAAGTTTTTATGAATTCCTTTTGGATGCTTTTGATAACTAAACTTTACATAAATACTCCTACATTTATTTTATGAAACAAAATAAACAAAGCAAAAATAAAGATAAAGGCTTTCAGTAATACTGTCTAATGGTCTTTTTGATACTGACTGTGTGAAGGAGTTATTGAGATTTTTTTTATCATAACATGAGTTCTATCACTCTAGTTTATATAAATTTTATTTCTTTACAAATGTGCTATGGAAGATTGCTCACCAAAAACCATTTGTTGTTCTACACTGGGGAATGCATAAAATATACAATGATATCTGTCTGCCTAGATTTTGAACTGGGTAGGGTTTTTGGCATAGGGTAGAAATGAGTACTTGCTAAGATAGAGAAATGAGAGGTATATCTTAGCATTAAGCTACAAGAATGTGATGGTACACACATTAGAACTGGGTATAACTTAAGTCTTTTGAATTTGTAAGAAGTATTATTTGGGAAATATATACATAGTAAAACATTAAAGAGGACTTGAAAGGTTGATATTACCGTTCATAGGAGATTTGTTAAATAAATAACTTGATTTTACTTTTTTAATGTCTCCCATTGTTTGCCAAAAATTTTAGTATATATAAAAATATGACTCAAACACAAATATTTTAACACTATTGATTCTATGAGTTTGGTATTTGGAATTAGAGAGAGGTGATTATTTCTCTCATTAGCAAGCAGTGTGATTGGTGTGAGCTTGGGAAGTTTCCTGAGAAAATTTTCTCATTTGTTCCATAGTGATGAAAGCTGGCATTATTTTCAGGATTAAATAAGAACCAGTGTATAAATAATTGGCTTTGAGCATAGTGACTCTCATATATATAACATACAGTATGTTGACAATTACCATTATCCACATGGTTAATTAAGAATGATTTTTAGCAATGTTAGCAATATGGCAGAGCAAGGACATTTGAAACTCCCTTCACCTATAAAAACAAAAAGAACAATGGCAAAACTTGTCAAAATCCACTCCTTCAGGATCCTGGATATTAACTAAAGTCTTGCAAAAATCCAAATAATGTTTATGGGAAATATAATTTTAATAAAATATACTTTTTTGGCATTTTAATTTATCCTATTCCTAGCCCCTCCCCTAGCTCTGTGACAGCCTTGAAAACCAACAGCCTGAAAAAGCAGCAGCACAATCAGAATAGTTTGGAGCTCTCTAAAAGCCCCTGCCACAGAGAATTGTTACTGTATGACTTGTCTAGGAGTTCACTGGAAAATCCAATTCACAGGGTTTGTTTCTATTTGACCTGACTTAGAGCTTACTAAGTTAGAACATAGATGTCCAAAAAGGGCTTTGAAAAGCTCCAGCATATTCTTGGGTTTCTAGATGGTTACATGCATATGCAAGGCTGGACAGGAAAGATTTGAGAAGACCTTATAGTTATGTAAAAACAGGAAGTGAAGGCTAAATCAGAGGTAAGAAGTGCCTCCCAAAGCATTAGATGCGTGCTGCAGTAAACTTAGAGAACTTGGGAGACTTAATTATGCAAAGCACTAAGGCAACCAAGAAGAGATTTCTGGGGTCACTTGTGCTATAAAATACAGACTCTCAAGAATTAATTCTAGAGAGTCACTAAAAAACATTGCAGCAGCAACAACAACTAATAGCAACTAAAAACAACAATAAGTAGTAGCAATAATAAACCAGGGGAGTGAGGAGGAAACATTAACTTTTAACATTATTTAAAATGTCAATTTTCAAAAAGAAATGAGACCTTTAAAAATATACAAGTATAGCTGATGCATAGGAAAAGAAAATCAATCAATAAAAAATGTCCTTGAAAAAGGACAGATGTTGAGCTTACTAGACAAAGATGTTAAGTTAGCTGCTGTAAATATGTTCAAAGAGCTAAAGGAAATCATGTCTGTAGAAGTTAAGGAAAGCATGAGAACAGTGTATTATCAAATAAAGAATATAAAGAAAGAGATAAATATTACTAAAAAAAGAATTAACTGGAAATCCTGGAGTTGAAAAGTCTAAATGAAGAGAAAGTAGAAAAGTAGCTGAGGGTAGAGAATGAATACATGGATTATGTAATACAAGAAATAGGATATTACATTAACACCTTGAAGGAGGCCTAAAGCAAAAGATATTATGTCATACCTCAATTATACCAGATGCCTGCAAAAGTGAAGCCATATATTGATGACACTACTCTTGCTTTTAAAACCTGACAAGATTGAGTGGAAATTTAAAAATGTGAGTAGCGCCACTCAGAGACATTTTCATGCAATATAAAGGTGGCATGGAGTAATTATCAACAATTAAATGGAATTCTTATCATATGTGCATGTCTTTTGGGTTGTATATCATTTTTTTCTGTAAGGAATCCATGGCCAGAGATTAGGGTGTGAACTGTAATATTATGATATAATATATATTATATCTCTGCCCGGGTTCCTGGCACACAGCTTCTAAAATCCTTATATTTTCTGAGGTGATAAGCGTCTTTTTACATGCTAATGAAATGACTGGAGGCTGAGGGCACTTGGACAGCCTTGGGGTGAGCGGCTTGTTATCAGGAAAATCAACCATGTGATTAGAAGATTAGAACTTTTGCTTGTTATCAGGAAAATCAACCATGTGATTAGAAGATTAGAACTTTCAGCCCCACCTTCAACCTCCCGAGAGAAAAGAGAGGCTGAAGGTTGAGTTGATCACCAGTGGCTAGTGATGTGACCAATCCTAATGAAGCCTCCATAAAAACCCAAAAGACAGGGTTCAAAGAGCTTACAGATAGCTCTTTGGAGGTTCCAGGAGAGTGTCATATGATGGAAAAGCCATGGCCACCCTTTGCGCCTTTCTGCATACACTAGCATATGCATCTGTTCCATGTGGTTGTTCATCTCTATTCTTTTAAAATCCCTTATTAACAAACCACTTAATGTAAGTGCCTCCTTTATTTCTATGAGACACTAGTAAATTAATTGAACCCAAGGAAGGATTGTGGAAATCTGGAATTATAGCCAGTTGGTCAGAAGCACAACTCACAACCAGGGGTTTGCAACTAATATCTGTAATGGGGCAAAGTCTTGTGGGACCGAGTCCTCAACTCCTCAACTTGTGGGATCTGACACTATTGATAGGTATTGGAGATTTAAATGGAATTATCAGACACCCAGTTGATGTCCGTTGGAGAGATGATTGTTGATGACAGAAAATTCCCAACACGTTTTTGTGATCAGAGGTGAACTGTTTTACCAAGTGGTATGTAAGGGTAACGGGAAAAATCAGTTCTTTTTTTCTTCACAAGTACAATAACTGAGAAAGAAAAATAAATACCACAGGGGTTCATAGTAGTTTGAGATAGCAGAAGAAAGAAGCAGCAAACTTGAAGATAGGTCAATTGAAATTATCTGATGTTAGGAGCAGAAAGAAAAAAAAATCTCAGGATTCCAGACACCATCAAGTATACTAATACATGCATGGTGCGAGTGTCAAAAGGGAAGGAAACAATGAAAGGCTGGAAAAATATTTAAAGAAATAATGGCCATAAACTTCCTAAATTTTATAAAAAACTTTAATCTTTACTTCTAAGAAATTCAATGAAAGCAAATAATAAACTTTCATTATTTGAGAAAAAACTCAAAGAGTGGCACCCCTCGATACATGATAATCAACTTTCTAAATATGACTACAAAGACAGGATCTGGATAGTAGGAAGAAAAATAAGACTGATTTAAGAAAGGGGATCTTCAATAACATCAATAGCTACTTTCTCTTCAGAAACCATGGAAACCAGAAGGCAATGAGATGTCATATTCAAAGTCTTTTAAAAAAGTCTGTCAACCAAGAATTCTATATTCATAAAACTAGCTTTCAAAATGATGAAGAATTTAATACATTAACATATCAACCAAAACTGAAAGAAATCATTGTTAACCTACATTTCCTATAAGAAATGCCAAACAAAATATTTCAGGCTGGAAAAGTTTTTCAGACTAGTCAGTAACTTCAATCCATATGAAGATGGGCAATCCATATGAAGATGGGCAGAAATGAAAACATGAGTTAATGGAACTACATAGGTAAATGTAAACTATCATAAAAACATATTTTTTGTGAGAAAATTGTAAGTGCATGTATGTGTGTGTATGTGTGTGTGTGTGTGTATAGCTGTATATCTAACACTAACCCAAACCATATGTATATATGGAAAGAGAAAGAAAGAAGAGAAGAAAAAATATTTTTAAAAAATAGGCTCACACAATTGTAGGTACTTACATGCCTAAAATCTGCAGAGCAAACTGGTAGTCTGGAAACTCAGGAAGGAGTTGACGCTGTAGCCTTGAAGCAGAATTTCTTCTTGTCTCATAAACTTTGGTTTATGTTCTTAAAGTCTTCAATTGACTGGCCAACTCACCAAAGGAGAGATGCAGAGAGCAAATAAGCATTTTAAAAAGATAGTCAACATCATATTCCACTAGAGATTTGCGAGTTTAAACAATGAGACACCACTACACACCACCTTTTCATTAGCCAGAAATGAAAGACATTGACAGCGCCAAAACCTGGTGAGAACGTGAAGAATGTATTGCTCATTGGGATGCAAAATAATATAGTCACTTTGGAAAATAATTTGGCAGTTTCTTACAAACAAAACATACTCTTAGTATATATCCTGCAATCACACTCCCTGGTGTGAATTGAAAAAAGTCCCAGATAAGTTGAAAGCTTATGCCCACAAAAAATTCTGCACACAAATGTTTATAGCAGCTTTATTCATAGTTGCCAAAACTTCCTGGCAACCAAGCTGTCCTTAAATAAGTGAATGGATAAACAAGCTGTGGAACATTCACACAATGGAGTATTATTCAACAATAAAAATAAGTGAGTTATCAAGTTACAAAACTTTATTAAATAACTTTAGATTCCTATTGCTAAGTGAAATAACCTCATCTGAAAATGCTACATGCTTTATGATTCCAACTTTGTAACATTCTGAAAAAAGAAAAACCCGTAGAGACAGCACAAAAGACTAGTGGTTGTTAGGGAATAGAAGTAGGGAAGAAAGAATAATATGGTGGAGCACAGAGGATTTTTAGGGCTGTGAAACTGCTTGGTGTGATACAACAGTGATGGACTCATATCCTTATATGTTTGTCAAAAAACATAGTATGCACAACAAAAAAGTGAATTTTAATGTAAACTATGAACTTTAATCATAAGGTGGCTCAACAATCATCAACAAATGTAGCACACTGATGCAAGATATTAATAACAGGGGAAATTAGGAAGTGCGAGTTCATATGGAAACACTCTGTAATTTTACTTATTTTTCTATAAACCTAAACTGCTTTAAAAAATAAAGTCTATTAATTTTTTTAAAAAGTAGTAGAACAAACTTGACAAAGTTACACTTTCTGATTTCAAGCTTACTCTGATCCCACATTAAAAAAAAATTGTGTGATGTCTGCACAAGAATTTGTATGTGGATCTATGGAGTAGATTTTAGAAAACAGAAATAACCCCACGTATTTATGATGAATTATCTTTTCATAAAGGGAGTTAGATAATTCAATGGGGAAAGAAAAATATTTTTAACATAAGTTGAAAGAAAGAAATTGTACACATTCCTAACACCACATACACAAATGAACTAAATATGGATCAAATAAATCAATGTCACCGCTAACTTATAAAACTGTTGGAAGAAATCCAGGTGCAAATCTTTTTGACTCTGAATTAGGCAATGGTTTATTTGATGTGGCACCAAAAGCAAAATTAATTAATTAATTAATAGATAAATAGATAAATTTAACTTCATAAAAATTTGAAATACTTTGTTTCAAAGAACATCATTAATAACATGGATAACCCATAGAGTGGGAGAAAGTGTTATATGCATATCCATATCTCATGGGATTAGTATGCAGAATACAGAAAGAAAGTTCACAACTTGGTAATCAAAAGGCAAACAGGCCGGTGCAGCAGCTAATGCTCGTAATCACAGCACTTTGGGAGGCTGAGGTGGGTGAATCACCTCAGGTCAGGAGTTCGAAACCAGCCTGGCCAACATGGTGAAACCCCTTCACTACTAAAACACAAAAATTATCTGGGCTTGGTGGAGCACACCTGTAGTCCCAGCTACTTGGGAGGCTGAGGCAGAAGAATTGCTTGAACCCAGAAGGCAGAGGTTGCAGTGAGCCAAGATCGTACCATGGCACTTCAGCCCAGGTGACAGAGTGAGACTGTATCTCAAAAAAAGAAAAAAGGCAAACAACACAATTAAAAATGAGCAAAAAAAATTAATAAAACTGTTTTGAAAATTATAAACACAAATGACCATTAAGTACATAAAAACATGGCCAATATGATTAGTATTAGGAAATGCATATCAAAACCACAATGAGATACCACTTGACACCCACTAGCATGTTTATAATAAAAAAGGACAAAGAATTGCAAGTGTTGACGAGGATGTAAGAAATTGAAACCCTCATACTATGATGTTGGAAGTATAAAATGGTGCAGCTACTTTGGAAACATCTTGGCAGTTGGAAAATTGCCATATGACTACAACAATTCCATTCTCTGGTACATATTCAGATAACTGAAAACACTGGTCCACTCAAAAACTTGTACAGGAATATTCATAGGAGCATTATTCAAAAAGCCAGAAATTGAACACAATACTAATCTTTCATCAATGGATGCATGGAGAAGCAAAATGTGATATTTTTATTACGATAAAATATCATTATTCAATCTTAAAAAGAAATTAAGTAATGGCACATGCTACAATATGGATAAGCTTTGAAAGTGTTATGCTAACCCTTCTGCGCGGTCACGCCGAGCCAGCGCCTGGGCCTGGAACAGGGCCGTAGTCCCCCAGCTTCGCACACCACCTCTCTACCATGGACCCCCGCAAAGTGAACGAGCTTCGGGCCTTTGTGAAAATGTGTAAGCAGGATCCGAGCGTTCTGCACACCGAGGAAATGCGCTTCCTGAGAGAGTGGGTGGAGAGCATGGGGGGTAAAGTACCACCTGCTACTCAGAAAGCTAAATCAGAAGAAAATACCAAGGAAGAAAAACCTGATAGTAAGAAGGTGGAGGAAGACTTAAAGGCAGATGAACCATCAAGTGAGGAAAGTGATCTAGAAATTGATAAAGAAGGTGTGATTGAACCAGACACTGATTCTCCTCAAGAAATGGGAGATGAAAATGCAGAGATAACAGAGGAGATGATGGATCAGGCAAATGATAAAAAAGTGGCTGCTATTGAAGCTCTTAATGATGGTGAACTCCAGAAAGCCATTGACTTATTCACAGATGCCATCAAGCTGAATCCTCGCTTGGCCATTTTGTATGCCAAGAGGGCCAGTGTCTTCGTCAAATTACAGAAGCCAAATGCTGCTATCCGAGACTGTGACAGAGCCATTGAGATAAATCCTGATTCAGCTCAGCCTTACAAGTGGCAAGGGAAAGCACACAGACTTCTAGGCCACTGGGAAGAAGCAGCCCATGATCTTGCCCTTGCCTGTAAATTGGATTATGATGAAGATGCTAGTGCAATGCTGAAAGAAGTTCAACCTAGGGTACAGAAAATTGCGGAACATCAGAGAAAGTATGAGCGAAAACGTGAAGAGCGAGAGATCAAAGAAAGAATAGAACGAGTTAAAAAGGCTCGAGAAGAGCATGAGAGAGCCCAGAGGGAGGAAGAAGCCAGACGACAGTCAGGAGCTCAGTATGGCTCTTTTCCAGGGGGCTTTCCTGGGGCAATGCCTGGTAGTTTTCCCGGAGGAATGCCTGGAATGGGAGGGGCCATGCCTGGAATGGCTGGAATGCCTGGACTCAATGAAATTCTTAGTGATCCAGAGGTTCTTGCAGCCATGCAGGATCCAGAAGTTATGGTGGCCTTCCAGGATGTGGCTCAGAACCCAGCAAATATGTCAAAATACCAGAGCAACCCAAAGGTTATGAATCTCATCAGTAAATTGTCAGCCAAATTTGGAGGTCAAGCGTAATGCCCTTCTGATAAATAAAGCCCTTGCTGAAGGAAAAGCAACCTAGATCACCTTATGGATGTCGCAATAATACAAACCAGTGTACCTCTGACCTTCTCATCAAGAGAGCTGGGGTGCTTTGAAGATAATCCCTACCCCTCTCCCCCAAATTCAGCTGAAGCATTTTACAGTGGTTTGCCATTAGGGTATTCATTCAGATAATGTTTTCCTACTAGGAATTACAAACTTTAAACACTTTTTAAATATTCAAAATATTTAAAACAAATTTAAAGGGTCTGTTAATTCTTATATTTTTCTTTACTAATCATTTAGGATTTTTTTTCTTTGAATTGGGCAGGGAAGATATGTATGGAAGATTATTGCTCTAATTTGAGTGAAATAAAAGTTACTAGTGCGAGGCAAACATAAAAAAAAAAAAAAAAAAAAAAAAAAAAGAAAGTGTTATGCTAAGTGAAGAAAGCCAGACACAAAAAGCTGTATATTATATTATTTCATCGGTATGAAATATCCAGAATGGGCAAATCGATAAAGATGGGAACTAGATTAGTGACTGCTGGGGCCTGAGAGGAGAAGAAACAGGGTGTGACTAAATGCTACAGAGCACGTAGCTTGTTTTGGGGGCGATGAAAATGTTCTGGTGTTAGAAAGTGGTGATGATTGCACAACTTACTGATGTGAAGTCTTAAAAGAATGAGTTTTATAATGTATAAATTATGCCTCAAAAACGAACAAATAAAAAAGTAAAAATAACTCAAAATTAGGTGATTAAAAAATAACTAATATTAGAGTTTCACTAATACCTTGGTCTCACAAGATTTTCAACAGATCATGTTAAAACAAAATTGAGACTGGAATATAAAGTAGATTTGTTTCACTTCCTTACTTTAGCCTGACTCAGTGCTTTGGGATTTGAAACTGGCAGGCACAGAATAAGAATAGAGAGAGAAGTCAAAATGAAGTCAAATTGAATATTTTGCACAATGAAGTAACATTTTTGTCTTTTAATGTTTGAAAAAATACCACAGCCTCCTGTTTCCATTTTCTTTTTCTTGATTTCATATTGTTCTGATAAATAATTAGGAATGTATGATAATTTCTCCATCTGAAAAAAATGGTCAAATACCCTGTTGCAGCATCGTCTTCACATGAAGGGTAAATGCATTCACTTCTCCAAAGAAGAGTTTATCATAATGATGTTATGAGTTTCCAAGAGAACATAGAAGCCATTGGAGTTTGAAATTTGTGCTGGTCAAAAGACAGCTTGTTTCTTCAGAGAAAAACATCTTTAAGAGGCTAACGAGGCTTTCTAAACATCAAATAGCTTTCCTAAAAATATATATTTGAATTATTTAATTATAAATAAATAAAAATGAGATTTTAATTTACTTCTGACCCCCCAAGAATTTAAAAACCCAAAGTAGGAGGGCAAATACAGTGGAAAACAATTCAGAAATAAACATTTAGAATCTTTAGAATTTTTGGAATCTTAAATTTTTAGAATCTTTTTGGAACCTATAATGTGACAATGTAGAAAGACATTTTTTTTTTTCATACAAATACATTATCTTGATCAATATGGTTACAATTCTTTGGTAAGAACCATTTGAAAGGTATTTCATAGTTTGAGAGCAGTGATGAGTTTCAGCTTTGAATAGTCACTGTGATTTTGGAACAGAGAAAACAGACATGAATCCATGCTCTGGTCAATGTGTTATGCAAGAGACTTAGATATGATACCTCATTTTATTTGTCCTAAATTTTTCTAATAACTTAGGCTGGAAAATATGCCTTTTTGTTTTTCTGAGCACACTTGGAAAGCTCAATACAAAAGGTAAAATTTCGGAAACAATCCAATGAACTTTATCATATTAGGCTAGACCAAAAGGACATGTTAGATAAATTATATTTATCATTCAATATATTCCATTTAATTTGATTTTTTTTATAGGTCTGAAGGAAGAGGGAATGATGTTTTTAATCCATTTAAACCTATCCGTACATTCTCCTGATTCTACCCAGGTAATAATTAGAGCTTCTTTTACATTCTAAAATACCAGATTACTTTGCATAATATCTGTATCTGTTGAATGAATTAGGTAGATAGCCAATAGGAAATCTTCTCATAATTGGAGTGCTTCTATTAGTTGCAATGTCTTTAGTCAAGAATATATATATATATATTGTGTTTATTTTTTGGTCAAACACATTAAGTGGGAAACTGTATGTGAAAAATTATTGAAAATGGTAAGTGTTTCACACATGCAAGGCATACAGCAAGAATCTGAGCCGCTTTATAACTGGATAATTCATGGATAGAAGACCTATTCCAGCGTCAAGCAAAATTCAAAATGACCAGCAATTTAATATATTTGTGTTGATTACTGGTCATATATTTACCAGTGAATCTGCAATGCATTGGATGCAAGCAGCGCAGGCTCATCTCCATCAGCATGAAACATGGAAACACGAGCATGGAATACGTGTGTGACTCCACTTTACCCAACCCCAATATTCCCAAACTGTTTCCTACACAGAATCAAGGAGTGTGCAACAGAATTTTATATACAAAGGAGAGCAAGGATTCAGGCAGTTGCATTATATATAAGAAATTATAAGGTAATATTAGAAGACATTCTGTTTAGACAGAGCTTATGCAATTAATCTTAATGTGTGGTTTGCATCCACCACCACCAATGACTGTGTCCTTGGGGATTCTGTTGACAATCCTGGAGATCTACTATACAGGGAAATTAACTATAATTGTTAAGATAAAACAAAACATGTCTTTTGATATTACATGGAGTTACATTTTTATATTGGGATTGTTGTGACTTTTAAGTTGCATTGCAATGATGACTGAATAAGTAAACTTTTTGCTTAGTGACCAGAATGAATCTCAAATTATGAGTGCTCAAGAAAAAAAAATGTGTGTGTCTAATTTCCTTAATAATAAATTAAATAGGCAAAAATAATTTTAAGCCAAGTGGAAGTAGAGTGATTTAGGAATTGGGCAGTTTATGACCATACTATGTTAATGCTAATTAACAAAAAACCTTATTTACTTTAGTTAAGTGGTTTGGGCTTGTTCTTTTAAAATTGTATCATGTAGCTAACAGAGTCATTAATCATTCAATTTTAAGTGAGCATAAAGTCAGTACCTTTGAGAATAAAAAATGAAGAGAAAAATACCCCAAAATCTAATGGGAACGACGACTTCTAAAAGAAACTCACTAGAAAGAAAGGTGTTACACATGGCACGTTGAAATTCACAATATGAAGCAATTAAGAGAGCTAAATTAAATCTACTTTGTTAGCCTGCCAGAGTGAAGGAGTTTTCTTCTTCCACAGTCTGGCTATTATTAAACCAGGCTATATGTTTCGTGTGTTTCCAGCTTAGCTCACAGAATGCTGCTGACTTGAGAGGTGGCAAAGAGATTTATTAGGGGAAATTTTTGAATTCACATCTAAATCCTTAAACATAATCAGGTAACAGCTCAAATATTCCAACTGCTTCCTTGTTAGAAGTTAAAGCAGTTCAAATTTCTCTTTGTGCATTTCACAGTTTATTTGTTGGTTTCATTTTCCTTGTTTCATACTTCCACCATCTCTTAAGATGACATCATATTACATAAATCCTGTACCTGCTTCCATCAATTAAAAATTATAGCCTTAAACCTAGATTACCATTTTATTCTTCCTAGTACTATCACCGCAGACATCAATTCGATAATGGGAAATAATAATAGGTTTGGGACTTTTTGTTAAACGTAAAATTTCAGGGTTGTTTTGCTTTTTGCATTTCTTTCACTCAAGGAGGGAAAAAACCTTGAGTGTACTAAATCTTAATTTCATATAATTATGCCAAATTACATTATCCTAATGATTGTAATAGACACCACTGATTAAGAAAATGTCTTTTTGGTTGTGACTAAAAGGAACATTAAAATTTAATTGAAGACAAATTAAATACTCCAGGGATTTGCCACCTGAAATTTCAAGCAGTAGAAGAAACAAAATATATATGGCTTTTTTTTTTTTTAATATCAGACTCATTCTGAAGAGTTATGCCTTTTGCTACTTCTTCTTTTCTTATTTTTAGGAAACAAATGTGTTGAGTGTATAAAAGACAGAAGCATCGTGCAGCATCTTTCACTAGAAAAAAAAGAAAGGCAAGCAGTAAAAAAGAGCCAAATATGCAATTTTAAATGTTCTACTAGCCATGGGAAGAAAGAAAAAAAGAGAAACAGTGGAGATTAATTATAATGGTAACGTTTATTTAACCGAATCTATCAAAAGCCTAGTATTTCAACAAGTAATCAATAAGGAAAAACAATTGAGGTACTTTAGCTTTTTAAATTGTTGCACTAAGTTTTCAAAACTCCACGTGTATTTTACGTGTGTGTGTGTGTATATATATGTATACGTGTGTGTATATATATACACATATATATGTATACTTGTGTGTGTGTATGTGTGTGTGTATATATAAGTATACGTGTGTATACATATACACATATATATGTATACTTGTGTGTGTGTGTATGTGTGTGTATGTGTGTATATATATGTATACGTGTGTGTATATATACACACATATATATGTATACTTCTGTGTGTGTATGTGTGCGTGTGTGTATATGTGTGTGTATATATACACATATGTATGTATACTTGTGCTTGTGTGTGTATATGTATAAGTGTGTATATATACACATATATGTATACTTGTGTGTGTATGTATGTGTGTATGTATATGTGTATATATACACATATATGTATATTTGTGTGTGTGTATATGTATACATGTGTGTATATATACGTGTATATATGTATAGGTGTGTATATATATACACATATATATGTATACTTGTGTGTTTGTGTATGTGTGTATGTGTGTGTATATATGTATACGTGTGTATATATACACACATATATGTATACTTGTGTGTGTGTATGTGTGTCTGTATATATAAGTATACGTGTGTGTATCCATATACACATATATATGTATACTTGTGTGTGTATGTGTGTGTGTATATATGTATACGTGTGTGTATATATACACATATATATGTATACTTGTGTGTGTATGTGTGTGTATGTGTGTGTACATTAATAAATGCCTTTGAGAATATGATTAAAATTTGTTTTGTAAGGCTGCAGGGCTTAACAATCTATGTTAAGGATAAAGCCAATAAACTTTTAGAAACATGTCAGGCACTATGATTTACCCCATATTTATTTCCACATTCTTTGTGAACACAATGTTGATTTTGCTTAGGAATCTACCTTTTGTGCAGGTGACCTTGTTATGCTCTCTGGGGTAAGTCCTGGGTGAGGTTGCGCTCCCTGGGCTGGAATTTGCCTCTGCAGACCCCTATAGGAAGCACTCAGGATAACCCACCCTGGGAGGGAGTGGCACAGAAGCCTCCGAGGAGGTTCTAGCCTAGACCACCGGAGCTCTGACACCTGGAGATGCCCCTTCTGAGATGTCCTGAATTCAGACAGAGCCTGGGTCATGTTCTCCACATCAAGCAGACATCAGGCGTGGGCTGCGCCTGGAGGGGACATGAGCTTGGGCAAGGCAGCTTTCTTCCATGGCCTGGGTGCTCATCTGGGGCCCTCAGCTGGCAGCATGCCCAGCAGCTAATAGAGCATTTCGTTTTTGATGGGGGCCTCTCTGAAATGCTGAATAACATGATCCTGTTCTTTCAAAACTATCGGCTTCCAAAGCCTATGAAGAAGTCTAGAGTTGCAATGTACAACATGAGAGGGTAGTTAATAATTCTGTATTGCATGCAGGCACTTTACCAAGAGAGTAGATTTTAGGTACTCAAAAAAAAAAAAGGAAGAGAAAGAAAGGAAGGAAGGAAGGAAGGAAGGAAGGAAGGAAGGAAGGAAGGAAGGAAGAAAGAAAGAGAGAGAAAGAGAGAAAGAGAAAGAGAGAAAGAGAGAGAAAGAGAAGAAAGAAAGAAAAAGAAAGAAAGAAAGAAAGAAAGAAAGAAAGAAAGAAAGAAAGAAANAAAGAAAGAAAAAGAAAGAAAGAAAGAAAGAAAGAAAGAAAGAAAGAAAGAAAGAAAGAAAGAAAGAAAGAAAGAAAGGGAAAGAAAGAGGGAAAGAGGGAAAGGAACAAAGAAAGTTAAAGAAAACTCTATGAGATGATGGTCATGTTAATTTGTTTGACTGTAGTATACATAGATAAATATATCAAAACATCATATAAACCTTAAGTATCTAAAATATATAAAAAAATAAGAGAATTGTGCAAAGCACTAGGCAATCAGGGAAGGCGTCTGTGGTGGGGTTTGTGGCTCTCTGGGCGTCCTAACGATGGAGGGTGTTACTAATCACTATCTCCACACACCTGCAACCAGACCAACTGTTGCTAGCCATGACCGTGCCTTGCTACACTGGAAGTAAATTCTCCTCAAATGGGAACAAAGGAAATCCCATCTTCCCTTCTAGCAGTGGGGAAGATATTCAGTTCCAACCTCCAGGCTGGCCTGAGTCCCCTAGCAAAAAGTCTTTAAAATATCGTTTGCTGCTATAAAAAGACACAGAGATTCCCTCTTTCTTCTGGATATGAAGTCTGTGTGAAATTAAAAAAAAAAAATAAACGTATGCTTTCCTCTTTTAAATAGTAACATAAGTACAAAATAATTTAAACTTCTTTTTGATCAAGGAATGTGTTAAATCAGTAATGTGTGCTCTCCTAGAAGCAGGGGATCAGCTTTAATTAAAGGGAAGCTGTAAAGAAAATCATTTGAATGTAAAAGAATTTTGTTTACACTTTATGTTGTAGTGTAATTTTTTTTCTCATGTTAGCTAAAAAATTGCAACATTTATTTTTAGGGAGCAAAACCAAAAATATATCTGCTAACTAATCAAGTTGAGACAAATAACTTACTCTAAAATATGACTGTTCTTCATTTATAAGTGACAAATAACTGTTATATTTTTCTGCCACCCAAAGCAAAAAGTTAAAGACTTCCCTGCTGTCAAATTTACTAAACTAAGATGTGTTTATATATAATTTGTAATCTTTAGGCTCGAGGGAATTACTTGCAATGATAAAATGTTTTTGTTGGAAATATGTTAGTGTGAAATACGTGTCTGTCAGTTTTCTTTTGTAATTAACATGACATATTTAAAAATTTCTATTCCTAAAAATAATAAAAAACCAAGGCTTTAACAATGACTAAAATGTTTTTTAATGACTGCAATGCATTTTAATGACAAAAATTATCTTTTAGAAAAGTTTAATGAGAGAAGTTATAAGGAAATTGAAATAAGCCTTACAGTTTCTAAACTTACATTCATGTAGGGCTTTGTTTATCCAATAGTGTAATGAAGAAAGTTACTCTGAGGACTGGCTGAGATGCTAAAGACACACAATGAAAAGATGAGAAGAGTATGAAGTTGGTGACCCACTGAAGTTGATTACATCTAAAGTTACTGTCACTGAATTTTTAAATTATGTATGATGATAAATTTCCATTTTGCTTAAACTCATTGATAGAGGACTTTATGTTACAACCAAAAGCAGTCTAATTGATACAGAGAGATCAAATGTGCACTGGAATTATGTCAGAGGAGGTATTGCATAATGATTAAGATTGTGAGTTTTTGCATCAGTTGGCAGTAGCTTCATATATATGACTTTGTCAATAATTAAAATTATAAAATAAATTTGGAGTGGCAGTGAGGGAGAGGAGTAGAAGGAAGAAATATCAATTCTTTTACAGGCAGAGAAGCAGAAATAATGTGCAAATGATCAGGAGAAATTATGAGAGACACAAGAAGAAAAATAACACAAATAACAAAAAGTCATCTTGAAGTGATGATGTAAAGAAGAATTTAAAACCGGTGTTAAAAATTAAATGCAACATATCCAAAATATTGATATATGTATAAAGGAAAATTCACATTTGCAAGTTTGAAAGATAAGGATTTCAAAATATAGAACACACTTGGCACATGATTCAGTTTATGTTTTGTACAAGAGACATATCTAAAACAAAGAGAAAAGTCAAAAATTAAAAACACGGAGAGATGCAAACAGGCATGTTAGATATGCCAGCAACAACCACAGCTATCGCCATGACAATATCAGCCACAATGCAACTGGGCTCACCAACCGATTATCTGAATCCCGCAACTCAGGGTAACATACTACTAAAAGGATCTCGGTCAGACACTTTGTAATGATTTGAATACGATCTGAAATGAAAATCTAGCATTTATAGATTTCCATAGATCGCTAATACTCATTTTAAAAAGTACAGATAATATAACAATAAATGGATATGAATATATTAGCTATGAGAATTTAATTGATGTTCAATTTCATGGCAGCTTAAGTGGTCATAAATGGATGAAAATGTAATGGCCTTAAACACTATAATTAAATTAAATTGATTATATTAAACATAACTCTTTAGAGAATACAACTTCTTTCAAATCCTATTAAAAATCTACACACAATTTTTTTTTTCTTTTTTCTTTTTTTTTGTTTTGGAGACAAGGTCTGCCTCTCTTGCCCAGTCTGGAGTGCAGTGAGGTGACCTTGGCTCAGTGCAACCTCCACCTCCCAGGATCAAGTGATCCTCCTGCCTCAGCCTCCTGAGTAGCTGTAACTACAAGTACGTGCCACCATGCCAGATTAATTTTTCTATTTTTAGTAGAGATAGGTTTTTGCCCTGTGGTCTAGGCTGGTCTGAAGCTCCTGGACTTAAGTAATGCACCTGCCTTGGTCTCCCAAAGTGCTGGGATTACAGGCATAAGCTACTGCACCAGGCCTAAAGAATTATATCATATATGCCATTGATATGGTTTGGATCTGTGTCCCCGCCCATGTCTCTTGTTTGGCAAGAGAATTTGAATTGTGATACTCAGTGTTGGAGAAGGAGCCTGGTGGGAGGTGACTGGATCATGCAGGAGGATTTTTCACGAATGCTTTAGCACCATGCTCTCAGTGCTGTCTTCACAATATAGTGAGTGGGTTCTCTGGAGATCTGGCGGTTTAAAGGAATGGCACCTCACTTTCTCTCTCTTGCTTCTGCTTTCGCCATGTGATGTGCCTGCTCCCACTTCACCTTCTGCCGTGACTGAAAGCTTCCTGAGGCCTCCCCAGAATCAGAAGCCACCACGTTGCCTGTACAGCCTGCAGAATTACTAGCCAATTAAACCTCTTTCTTATGAACTCCCCAGTCTCAGGTGTTTATAGCAATGCAAGAACAGACTAATACTGCCATAAAGAAAATTTTAAAAACTGCCAAAAATAAAGAAATGGCATAACTAACTTTATCTATAACAATGCAATCAAACTAAGCATGGTAATAACAAGAATAGAAACAAATAAAAAAGTCATCTGATAATTTTTAAAAAGAGAAGGAAAGGAAGAAAATGTCTCTTTAAACAACTCATAGGTCAAAAAAGCACTCATAGAAGAAATAATAAACTATCCAGAAATTACATTAATTCAATTCCCAGAGGACAATCAATGCTTTATTTTCTGTATTAATAAAATAAAAGTCATAAATAGATTAAATATTTATTCTTAAAGACTTTGGAAATTGGAATATAAACTCAACGAAAGCAGAAGAGAGAAAGAAAGAAATACAGATGAAAGCAAAAGTTAATGAATCCAAATGTGGGAAAAGCTATGACCAATATATATATATTCAAAATATCTTTAGGATAAAAGCAAACAATAAATCACTTAATTAAGATAAAAAGGGATATGTTAAAGGGGATAAAGTCTCAGAAAAGTAATTATAAGATTTAAATGCTATGTAAATATATGTGAAAATATGGGTAACATGGTTAAACTTCTAGCAAAATACCAAATGTCAAAACTGATTCCGTAAGAGAGAAAATATATTTATATAGATTACATTAGAAAATAAAAAACAATATTTTCAAAAGTCTAAGAAATAGATAAATCCCATAGCCACATACAATTCAGAGCAAATAAGGGTGGGGAGAGTGAACTTTAAAAAAATTGGGGGTGTATAAAATTAGAAAAAGAGAGGAGACTTTATTTCTTGTAAAGGGTTACAGCCTGCAAGGTGGCCATCTCACAGGCTGGGGAGCACAGGCTGGGGAGCACAGCCTTCAGCCAAGGCCAGAGACAGGCACTTCGAAGGGGGAGGGGTTTGGGCAGGAGCTTTATACTGAACAGATTGTCTAAACATACATATTCAACAGGTAAGAGGAAGAGCTATGAATATTCATGAAAGGAGTGCTGACGCATGCTTAATGGGCAAATGTACATGTTACATACAACCCGTGTTCACTTTGGGTGGAGACAACATACTACAGTGAGGCCCTATACATCAAAAGATCTTTTCGGGACACGGAGGCCCCTGAGTGGTTCTGAGCCTTCTGGTTATCTCTGCAGAGATTGTAGACCTCCCAGAATCAGGCCACGGTGGATGATCCTAGCTGGAGAAATTTTCTGAAATTAGTCTCTTGTCCAATCAAAGCTGGAGTCATGGCTGATGAACAGGGCTCAGTTAAGCAGCATCTGTGAGCTGCAAATTGGTTCACAATTGGTTATCTCCAGGCCAGGGCTTATTTAGCTGCTGGAGAAAAATTAAAACCCTGTGGCAGTGAGAACACAGTTTATTATTCAAATGTGGGCTGTGTGACTTAACTGTTGCCTGACATGGCCTTAGGTCCTGTTTGTAGTTTGGTATCTTATTGCCAGTAGGACTCTGTTCTGTCAGTCTTATAATTATCTCTATTTTAACATTAATGCTGGTCCGTTGTTTTGTTTAAACAGCAAAAGAGAGGAGTATAATGAGGCCTCTGAGCTCCAGTCCTGTCATGGCCGGGAACTCAGTTTTAAGGTTTGTCTGGAGTCTCTTTGGCCAAGAGGGGGCCTTAGGATTTAATTTTAGTTTACAGGAGGCAGGACAAAAATGTCTCCTTGCTCAAACTCTTTTTAATAATGTTTTGTTTTGAGATAATCTTAAAGTTATAGAAAACTATACGCCCCTCATCCACATTTCCTCTTCAGCTGTGTGGGGCTCGCCGCGGACTACATTCTTCTCCTTTACAGCAAAACGCCCCAGCCCAGGACCCCAGGCTGCATTTGGTAGTCAGGGCACATCAACCACCTCCAGACCAGGCCAGTCCATTAGTGTCCCCTGAGCATCAGGACCGCAACTTTTTCAGAGATTATAGGCCAGTCATTATGTTGAATACCCCCGATTTGGGGCCAGTCTTAATGATTAGATTCTTAATGATTACATGTTTCTTAATTATTAGATTCAGATGATGCTTTTTTTTGGCAAGAGAAGTATAGAGATGGTGATGGCTTCCTTCACTGCACGCTACCAGAAGAAAAATAATGTCAGTTTGTTCCACCACACTGATGGCAACTTTGACAGGTTTCTCCATTGTAGCCTTTTTAATTTTTTGTTTTTCTATTACAATAGATATTTTGGGGGAGATCTGATATATTTTGGCTGTGTCTCCACCCTAATCTCATTTTGAATTGTATTTTCCATAATTCCCATGTGTTGTGGGAGGGACCTGGTGGGAGGTAATTGAGTCATGAGGGTGGTTCCCCCATACTGTTCTTGTGGTAGTGAATAAGTCTCACAAGACCCGATAGTTCTTTTTTTTTTTTCGAGACCGAGTCTCGCTCTGTCGCCCGGGCTGGAGTGAGTGGCGCGATCTCGGCTCACTGCAAGCTCCGCCTCCCGGGTTCCCGCCATTCTCGTGCCTCAGCCTCCTGAGTAGCTGGGACCACAGGCGCCGCCATCACACCCGGCTAGTTTTTTGTATTTTTAGTAGGGACAGGGTTTCACCGTGTTAGCCAGGATGGTCTCGATCTCCTGACCTCGTGATCCGCCCGCCTCAGCCTCCCAAAGTGCTGGGATTACAGGCGTGAGCCACTGCGCCCGGCCAAGACCTGATATTTCTGTATGAGGTTTCCCCGCTTTCGCTTGACTCCCGTTCTCTCTTGCCTGCCACCAGGTAAGATGTGCCTTTCGCCTTCCGATGGTGAGGCCTCCCCAGCCATGTGGAACTGTGAGTCCATTAAAGCTCTTTTTCATTATAAATTACCCCCTCTCAGGCATGTCTTTATCGGCAGTGTGAAGATGGGCTACTATAAGCTTCTTTGGGACTACACAGATTCTCATCATTCATGCAACTTTCATTCACTATTTTAGCATCCAATGAGGTTACTTGTCTTGATGAATTACAATTCTGTGCCAAATAGTAATTTCCTAATCTGAGAATTCCTTTCATGTTTTTATTAATTGGTAAGGAAGAACTTTTTCTTCTCCTCACTAGTTTATTCAATCAAGTGTAGAGTCATGGTTGTCTATTTTATTCAACGGAATGTAATCTGTTAACATCAGTATTTATTCTGATGCTTAAGTTCATGATTTAGCTAATGGAAACCTTTTCCAGATGGCTCCTCTGTCCTTCTGATATGTCCTCATCTCTAAATATTTGATAAAAAGTAAAAATAAAAATAACTTAGAATGTATGAAAAAAGAAACTTCATTAATGGAGCTTCTTTTTCTATTCTATATATGTATATGTCATAAGCCATTTGACTGGCACAATCTCCCCTGGTGTCATCATTTCTAATACATAATTAATTCATGTTTTATACATACACATAGAACTACATAAAGCTTATGTAGATATTTGACTGATGTCTATCTGCATTAAGAAAAATCTGATAATTGAAAACACTTTCACTCCACATAAGATAATGCAAATATGTAAATAAACAGAGGTATGTAAATAAGATACGCAAGTAAACATAGCTTTACTTTTTGTTTAAAAATTATCTATTCAGTATTACTATAATATCATTGTAAGCTTTTCAAGTGATTTTAAATATTCACCTTTTGAGTGTATGCTGTTTCATTTTCTCTAACAAATAGAGTAGCTAATTTTTACCTACGTAAAACTATCAGGACAAACTTAATCTTTCAAAATGATACCACATTTTCAAGACACAAAAATCTTTCATTACATTTCAAAAATCATTTCAAATTACATTAAAACATGTAATTCCTGTTTTATAAAGGGCAATATCTGCAAGAGACTTTAAAATGATAATGTTTATTCAGAGGTAAGTTTTTTCTTTATTTCACTTTTATTACAGTTGGATTAACTGTGCTAATAGATAGAGATTTTCAGAAAAACCCCTATTAGATTGAGGTATATTTTAATTCTTTTTTTTGATTATAGAATTGCATTAGAAATATTTTGATGATTTTTTTCTGGTTACAAAAATGAATTAGAGAAAAGGTAACCAAAATGGCCAGAATTGCCTTGAAAACTGGTGACAGAGCTTGAACTGTAGAATTCGGACATGCAGATTTCAAACAGGTAATAACCTCTTAGTTCTAAGCTTGCACCTTAATTAATTGAAAGCAAGCTCTGCTAGGAAGAATCATTCCAGGTTCGGTGGAGTTAATGATATATTGGATGTTTCTAAGTAACTGTATTCTTGTAATTGCACTATATCTCTGTAAGGGGCAACGTAGAGCAATAAAATAACCTATTGAAAACCTTCGTTTTGGCTTTTATCGTTTGAGTTTTAAGATAACTATATGCTCTACTTAGTTGCAATGATTTTGGCATAGTGTTTAGCTCCTACTTTGTTCAGCAAAAATGGATTTTCTTCCTCAGGTTTATTACTTTGATAGTTAGTCACTTGAGCAACAGTGTTTCTAAAGCAATTTTGATCACGTCATTGGAGATAGTTTAAGTGAGACAGGCTGACTGAGGCCTTTTCATGTTTCTTACTATGGGTAATTGCTATTTCTACAAATGTCAAAAAGTGCCATGTTTTCACAGAGCTGTGAACAACATTGTCAATTCAAGGGCAGCAAAATGTGAAAACAATTTCAATGTTTTATGAGTATTGATTTAGGAATAAACAATAGAAATTCATATTTAATACTCAGTGTTCTTGCTTATAAATCTAGTGCTTATAAGCTGAAAATATCCATTAATACAGTGGCTCTAGAAAATGGAGAGAAAAGGATCTTGATAGTTCTTACAGAAAAACAATGATGACTTTCCTTATTTCTTTATATCAGTCCTGCCAAGTCATATGGAGCCAATATCCTAAATTCAAGTTCTATTTTGAGTAGGCCTCTGTGCTAAAATTCTTCTTTGGCGTGTGTTCACGCAATAAAAGGAAGGTTTTAAGTGGCAGTTGTTATGTCCACAGGAAATTATAATACAGTCCAGAATTAATTGAGAATAAGTGGTTGCTGGTGAAGTTGTGAAATGACCTTGACATACTTCTTTATGTCTTTATTTCCACTATTCAATCAGCAAAGATTTAACGCCTTCTCTGAACAGAACATTGCTGTGTGTTAATAAAAAATGAAATTTAATTTCCTTTATTCAGCAGGAGATGAAAGCATCTTTTAGGCCTAGAGGAGAAGGTAGACAAACGATTTCTCATGCAGGTGTGGAGGAATTTTGTGAATTTCCTTGGAAGTTCTCCATATCTCCAGGGAAGGTGCCTCTCTTAGGCTCAGTCATGGACCACACTGGTGTCCTGGACCTGCTCACAGTGGCTTCTTCCTGGCAGGCACTCCAGCTTGTGCAATTCTGTGGACCATTGCTCACATATGAGGTGGGTGGGGGTAGATCAAGGCCAAGTCGATTAAAGTCCTGCTGTAGTAAAGAGTACAACACGGCTTGAAAAGGAATATTCATAATTAGAGTAAGCAGAACTTTCAGTTCTGAGGTGGCCCCTACAGGGATCAAATTGTTTAAAGGGTCATAAGACCATAAGCTGCACTCCCAGATCGTGCAGATTTCTCATCCGTTGGAGCTGTGCTGACCCCCAGGGTTTTGGGTGTGCATCTTTGAAGAACTAGAAAAGCCCTGAAGAGTGGAACGCATTTACTACCTCAGCTTCCTAGTATGTGTGTGTTCTATGTCCCTCTTCTGGTTTTCTGATAGCTTGGTGCAAAATTGATACATAATTTGCCTCTTCATTTTCACCAGTCTTAAAACCCACACCAGATTCTGTAGCCTGGTCTGGCTCAGATGACCTCTTTTGCCATAAAAATGGAGACGTGTGACTCAGTTGACGTAAGATGAGTCAACAGACCCTGCTGCATCTCTGGCTTGGGTGGATAATGATAAAAGAGCAAACAAAGTTCATAGCTTTTTCTATTGCTTGAAAATCTTTACTGTTTGACTCTGTGTGTCAAGAATAAAATAGAGTGGAAATTGACCTGTTGACACTCACTGGCCAAGTTCATTCGCTCTTCATCATCTATTTATTCAGCAAGTGTTTATTGCACACTCACTGTGTCCCAGGCACAGTTCTAGCTGAAGACAAGAGACCTCTGAGGCACTCACCTTCTAGTAATTGGGGACAGACAATGATGTGATATAAACATAAATTATATAGAGTGTCAGGAAGTCCCATGTGCCATAGACAAATAAGAAATAAAGCAGTGAGAAGGATTGGGATGGAGGGAAGGGATTGTTGAGGTGTGAGGTGTGCAAGCAGGCAAGCCTCATTACAAAGTTTGCCTTTGAGCAGATATGAAGGAGGTGGTGGGTAACCACGGTAATACCCAGAAGAATAGCCCCAGGGCAGAGGGAGTAGGGAGTGTAACAGCAGCATGATCTGCTGGAGCAGGGCGAGGAGCAATGTTCAGAGAGCTGTTTCCCAGCACTGAAGAGCCTGGGCTCTGCCTCTCCCTGCACTCACTCCCTTGGAATTCACATCTAGTCTTAGGACTGTAGAGACTTTCGCGTACAGAGGACTTCCAGATTTATCCCTCCTGTCCATACCTCTCTTTCTTTATTAGATAACATATGTAGAGAGGTGTAAGAAAATTTAATTCCCTAAATTGGTGTTGTATGCTGACCGTTTTAAAGAAACAGTGTTTTGGCTATCATCTAGTTTTGTATCATTGATATTTCAGAAAGAAATGGCTAAAACTATCAAGGATTGAAAGAATGCTCTGTAAATTAGGTGGCCTGACCAGTCTGGGCAACATGGTGAAACCTCTTCTCTACTCAGTACAAAAATTAGTTGTGAGGCTGAGGCAGGAGAATTGCTTGAACCCAGGAGGTGGAGGTTGAAATGAGCCGAGATCACATCACTGCACTCCAGCCTGGGCGACAGAGCGAGACTGTGTCTCAAAACATAAATAAATAAATAAATAAATAAAAATAAATTAGGTGCCCTGGATTACCAAGGATATTATCAGATTATTCAGTAGATTAAAAGGTAGTGTACTGGATTGAGGGTAGCATGTTGCTCACAGAAAATAAAAAATCACTCCATGTGGTTTGAGAGGTATGACATTCTGCTTGAATAAAATCCACCTCACCCTAAAATATATAATATTTATAAATTACTATTATATAGCTATATATTTAGATTAAATGTCTCTTGGTCAAAATGGAAACAACTTGACTAAAAGAGGACTTTTCTAGTCAAACAACAAAATTAGCATTTATAATATATAAGCTAGTGTTAAGCCACAGCAATTGTAAATTTGTGGTCTTTACCTACCTATGAATAGCTTTGTGTTAAAATTATACTCATCTCAGCTATTTGTTCATGATGGAAAATACACAAAGAAATTTGAAGAACTAATAATAGCTATTGCTTTTTGTTATGACAGTTGTCTCTACTATTTAATTGTTAGGTATAATACCATTCACTGCAACTGGAAACAATGGTAACTTTCATACTATTACAATTGCCTCATGAATCAGAGTCCTGGTAGGCTGCAAAAGCATAATAATAAAAGTGTGTCATAAATTGCTCTATGCAATTATCATATTTCATGCCTTGTTATTAGGAACTTTGAATTTTTCTGCTTAGGTAGAGTTATGATTTTTTTTTAATAAAAGCTCTCATTCCAAGGTATTACAGTATGATCTGTGGTATACATGACTCCACGAGGGGGCTTGCATCACTTGTGATTGTAAGGACTGAAACTCAGATGTGTATACTGGTCCATTGGCCTTCCTCATTTCCCCCACCTCCCTCATCGCACCACACTCAGGCAAAGTCATCACAAATGATGCAGGTTGCTTTCTTTGCCATCCACTGGTTGTCTGAACCATGGTCTAGAAGGAGTTAATTCAAGCTTCTGTGTCTGATTTGTGGTGCTCTGGGGGCATCCCTTTATCTCCATTGCAAATGGTGTCCCACGATGCCACTGATTTTCTTTCACTTTGTTTATTATTTATTTATTTGAGACAGGGTCTCGCTCTGTCACCTGGCTGGAGTCCAGTGGCCTGATTATAGTTCACTGTAGCCTCAACTCCTGGGTCCAAGCGATCCTTCCACCTTAGCCTCTTGAGTAACTGGGACTATACGTGTGTGCCATCATGTCCGGCTAAGTTTTATTTACTTTTTTTGTTTTCAGTAAAGAGGTCTTAGGGTCAGGCTGGTCTCCAATTTCTGGCTTCAAGGGATCCTCCCACCTCAGCCTCCTGAGTCATTGGGATTACAGGTGTGAAAGTACATAATTTTCTGGAAAATCTGAATATTTTAGGCTACACAACTACTACATATTATGAAGTATTCAAAACGTATCTCAGAAGAATCATATAGTCCAAAGGTATGTGTTGATTATTATCAACTTCTTGATCTGTGTTATCAGCGATAGACCATGAAACTGCGTTAATAACAAAGCAGAAAAACACAAAATGTGACTATACTAGGGAAATTGATCTTTGTCCTTAACAGATTCTCAATGCCAGGAGATTAATTTTGTAAGCACTAAAGGAGCTCTTGTGACAGTAGGTTAAACAGTGACTTTCTGGAAATAATTCCTATCCAGTTTTGTAATAGAAGGTGATTTATGCTAATGTAATCCAACTCTATGGCTCTCCAGCACAAACTCTGTTGGTCTTATTAATGATATGGGCCCAGTTAATAACCGCTCCCTCCAGCTAGGATCACACTTTCCATTTTTATCTATTCCGCTGCACTAGTGGAGTACCATCTACTTTTCCCCGGCTACATGATAGCTACACGTTTTGATCACCTTAAGCATCTTTGCTAATAAGTCTTTAATACAAGAAAAATGCTTCAGAAAATACACCATGATTTTATTAAAATAGGTGTTACACTTGAGAGAGAATCCTAAAGCCTGCAGAATTCTTACCACCATAACTCCCTCATCAAAATAAATATGCATTCATGAGCTCTCCAATTATTAAAAAAATACATGCTTATTATGAAGTGTTAAAAAGTATGAGGAAGAGGAAAATATCCTGTAATTCCTCCACCAGAAATACCACTAATAAAATAAACACCTATATACATACTTTAAAAATATAATTGTTTACTACATTATATTATTGTTTCTTGAACATTTGTCCCTGCTGCTATATGTTATATAGTCTAAATTCTGACTCTTCTGACTTTATCATGATTTGTATGACCAGTTTTCTACTATTAGACAATTAGGTTATTTATGTTTTACTATAAGATATAGGGATAAACTTCCTTTGATAAAAAACATTTCATTTATTTGTTATCATTGCCTTAGGGTGTATACTTTCCTTTTTTTTTTTTTTTTTTTGAGATGGAGTCTCGCTCTGTCACCCAGGCTGGAGTGCAGTGGCACGATCTCAGCTCACTGCCACCTCTGCTCCTGGGTTCAAGCGATTCTCCTGCCTCAGCCTCCCAAGTACCTAGGACTACAGGCGCCTGCCACCACGCCCGACTAATGTTTGTATTTTTAGTAGAGACGGGGTTTCACCATGCTGGCCAGGCTGGTCTCAAACTCCTGACCTTGTGATCTGCCCACCTCCGCTTCCCAAAGTGCTGGGATTACAGGTGTGAGCCACCACACCTGGCCGGGTGTATTCTTAAAAGTAGCCTTTTTCATTCAAAAGGTTTAAACATTTATTGCTTCAATATGTATTGACAACTGGCATCTATAAAGTTTGCATTGACGTGCAGCTTTGTCATCAGTATATAGAGGAGAATTTTTCTGCATTTGTACTAACATGGGTTATGAGATGTTTTAATCACATAGATTGGGTGGTAAAAATTACATTTTACTGCTCTTCTAATTTGCATCTATTACTGCTATAATAATAAAATATTTTTATGTGTTTACTTGTCCTTTGCTTTTTCTTACATGTATGACTTGCTTATAATTTAAAATTTTCCCCATCGTAATGGTGGCATACTTCTCATTGACTTGTATGAGACTTAAATAATTAAAATGTATTATCACAGTTTGTTATAGGCCTTTTAGATTTGTTTTGTAGTAATCTTTGCACACATTGTGAGCATTAACTCAGGGACAAGTTGTATATAAAAAGGTCAGGAATAGATAGTTGATAGAGTCCATTTGCAAGTAACTGGGATAAAAATTTAATTAGATTTTTCTATTTCAACACAGCATTCCTTATTTTTGAAACATACCTGAATAATAGATGTACAATCCATTAACCATCTTGTCCAGGGTATTCTAAAGGACAAGGGCACTTCATAATCATAATGATAATATAAAAGATAGTTAGGATTTCCTGAGGGCTTACTATGCATAAGGCATGTGCCAGGGAGTTCACTTCCTGACAACTACCCCACAAATAGATATTCTTTCTATCCCCATTTTATGAGCAAATAAACTGACCCTTATACAGTAACATGCCCAAGATTACAAAGCTAGTGTATGTTCTACCACAGTTTCACTCCAGCTAAGATTAAAAATCAAGTTCATAAAATTACCTCCTGTTTTCAAGGTAGAAAGAGATTTTCTGCAATAAAATCTTAGAATTAATCTAGTAAGCTGAACTGTATGAAATTATTCTTTTTCTTGTTCAATAGAGATTCAATATCAATATAATTATACAGTTCAAATTAATTAATTTAAAACTGGAAAAGACCATAGAAAAATTATATTTCAAATAATTGTAAAATAATTTTTTTTTACAAAAATATCATTGTTAAAGCCCAATTAATGTATTTTACAGAGGTCAAAACTGAGACTGGTAGAGTTTAAGCAGATAAGTAGCAAAACATTAAGTTGGAACATGAAATAGAGCAATTTGTAAAAATGAAAATACATCATGGCCAAATGGCCTTTATCTCAGGAATGTAAATGTGTTTGTTCATAAAGCAATGAAATGCACCATCTTGACATAACAAAAGAGAAGATTCATGTGATACTCTTATTAGACGCAGATATATCCTTTGCCAAAAAGGAACAAACACTCTCAGTAAATTCGAATTACAAGGGAACATTTTCAACTGATAAAGGGCACCTACTAAAATTATTAACCTAATATTTCACCTAATATCAAAATACAGGAAAGGGTATGGGTTTTCCCCACTTTTATTCAGCATTGTGTTGGATTATCCAGGCAGTGCCATGAGGCAAGATAAAGAGAAAACATTACGGCAATTGAAAAGGAAGATGTAAAGTTGTCTTTATTCTTGGAGGTCATTCTTATTTATATACAAATTATGTAGAAACTTACAAAACAACTATCAGCAGTCATAAGTGAAAATAGTATCGTGGCATGATGCCTGGTCAAGAAACAAAAAGAATTATATGTCAATACTATAATAGCAAAAACTTGGAAAAATATAAATAAAGAGGGATTTTAAAAAATGCTATTTAGAAGAGTATAAAAATCATAACGTATTTGGGGCTAAGTTTAGTGAAGGATGTAGAAAGCCTCCATACTATTTTAAAAGTACAGCATTTTGAATAGAGAAATTAAAGAAATATATAAAATCATAGTTATACCATGCTCATGGATTGGACGATAATATGTTGTGAAGATGTCAAATATGTTGATTGTAGTATATACCTAGGGGTAGGGAAGCAATCACTGTAATGTTCCATAGACTCACTGCATCCAGTACGAGATTGTCCTGGCCGCCATGCTGCCATTCTGAGAGGAGTTTGTGATAGAACGTCAGGTGTCAAGGAACCATAAACTCTGAACAATGTTTTCCATTATGCCCAGCTGTTATCCAGTGTATGGTTATCCGTGTACATTTTAATATGTTTCTTTGAAGAAGCACAGGAGGAATCATTATGTATATACTTGTATGGTATGGCTGGATATTTTCTCATGGAAATTTGGTCTCCTGAGGAATTCGATTTCTGAGAATTGGCTTAATTCTAGAAACTGCGGGGACAATTTTCAACATTATTTTGAGGAAGTACCTTTCAGTCACCTGATCATCAGTCTTTGATGTCTTATTATTGTATTATAGAAGGGTCAATGTCCTTGGTTATTTTTGAATATATAATACTTTTATCTACTTTTTGTTTTGTTTTGAATTTTAGCACTAACTTGTCTATTATCTCCATTGCTACCAGGGAACCTGGATTAGAAGCATGTACTGCTCTTGGACCTGGCCTACAGAGAAGAACCGACACAGACCTTCTTAGATGTGTTGTCTTCCTGTCACTGGTGCATTCCTTATCAATGTAGTAAGCAGTGTATTCTCTGGGCCCTCCAGCTGAACATGATTGACTGGTGAGTTTTCCTATTGTCTCTAGCATATCTGTTTCTCTGAGAATTTTCATCCTTCTCTTTTCATTTGCTGAGGCAGTTCTAGTAGCTCTATTTCCCTTAGAGTGGCCCTCTCTTTCAAACTTATAAGAGCAGTTTTAACTGGGCAGCTTTTCCTGGATTCCCTCAGCAAGACATGGTCCACAGGCGTCTCCTCCCTCCTGGGTGTTAGACCCACATTACAGGAGAGTCTCCAATGTCACCAAACTCTTCCAAATCTAATTCTATGGTCTGACCATTGATCCAGCATCCTTGGGATCTAGTCTCATGAGTATTTTCCCGGCTTCTGCTGTTCATCCTGGAAATGATCGTTTTACTTCCTTTAGTTGGCCCAGTACTTCTAGTTTTTGATCTGGTGGCCGGGGGAAAAGGTCAGGGTAAATCCTTGTGAGGTGTGGTGACGGACAGGCTGCCCTGAAAAACAGAGGACTCCATATCATTATTAAGAATGGGGACTTTGGGAGGCCGAGATGGGCGGATCACGAGGTCAGGAGATCGAGACCATCCTGGCTAACACGGTGAAACCCTGTCTCTACTAAAAATACAACAAAAAAATTAGCTGGGCGTGGTGGCGGGTGCCTGTAGTCCCAGCTACTCGGGAGGCTGAGGCAGGAGAATGGCGTGAACCCGGGAGGCGGAGCTTGCAGTGAGCCGAGATCGCACCACTGTACTCCAGCCTGGGCGACAGAGCAAAACTCTGCCTCAAAAAAAAAAAAAAAAAAAAAAAAAAACTGGGGGGAGCCCTAGCCTTTCATGTGATGCCAGCACTAACTATGATTAGTTTCATTTCATTCTCTATAATTCTGTGAAGTATGCACTATTAGACTCATTTTTCTAATGAGAAAATTACTTTCAAAGGAGAAAGTTATTTAACTTTTTGGAGGTACTAAAACCAGTTTTGGGGCAGCTTTGATTCAAATTGAAGTAGCCTAGCTTCAGAATTCATGTTTAACCATCACTTCTTATTTTTGACTACCAAAGAAAATGAACCAAAATCTTACCTGCTGTTATCAGAAAATTGTTACCAACAAACAAACAAAAAAACAAAAAAACACAGTGAAAATAAAAGTCATTGCCTCAACCTGTATTTTCCACATCCTCGAGGCATATTCATATCTGGTATTAAAACAAACTCTCAGATAGGACAAAGGAACTCATCATAAAGAAAACATAATTATTCCATGTGATATTTAATCACAGTGGTACATGCGTTAGAAACATTTGGACTGTGTGTTAAAACTGTAGGTTTGGGGGCCATGTATCTGACCTGCTGATCAGAATATGTTACAACAATTCCCAGAAGTCTGCATATTTAAAAGCTCCTCACTCCCACCCCACCTTATTCTGATACACACTGTAATTTGAGAAAAAGTTATCTCACTAGGGAGGCACATAGAGTTACCATAATGTTGGTCCAATAAAATATAATCTAAAGAGATTCCAAGTGGGAGTCGAGCAAAGTTAATATGTGTTTATGAGAAAGCCGTTTATTCATTATAGGTTACAAGTGGTCCCAGGATGGTGAGAGTGTAATGTAGTCCTTTGAGGAAGGGAAATATTTAGGACCAAGTCAGGTATTATAGTGTCCTGGAGTCTAAAGCAGAGCCCTAGTCTGAGGCTGGGTAACTGAGCAACCTAGCCAGTGGTTTATTGAGAATGAAGCACTGGTCTACGAATAGCTCTGACATGAGGCTGCCTTGTGGGGTTCTGGGACTCGAGGCCTATTCTGATGCTCACAATTTCCATTTGATCATTAGGTCATTGGTCTTCCTGACAATATGTCTTAATTCAGAGCTCCAGAAAATAGAGAAATGAGGCAGCTTTGACTCCTAATCCAGCTCCATTGGGCACCCATTGGTAGACTTAGCACTGGGCTACAAGGGATGCAATAAAGAAAACTGCACTTCTAGCAAAATAATTTGATCCTTTTATGTTTTGTTTAACTAGTTCTTCAATCCCTATTTTTAATTAAAAAATGTAAAGGTAAATTGCATATCTGTAAATAGTCCATCAGATGTTTGATTTTCCTATTTGTTTTATTGACATGTCCTCCCCTTTCTCCTTCCTAATATATTCTCAGCCACAGCCTCTCTGTATTTCTGGACAGTGTCAATGATGACTAATGGGGGCTTTTTTGCTGAGCAGTCCTGGTTCATGATGCTACTGAAAAGATAGCTTTCAAATACTAACACACTTTGCCTATGACAGATTTCAAAAGCAATTTCCTTCTAGTTGTAACAAAAGAATATTATTTTCATCACTGCTTCTGTGCAAAGTTACTTAAGGTGGTTGAGAAACACTGTTCAGTTCTTGATTTTTAAAATGTGATACACAAATTATGCCATTTTCACAGCATGTTGCAAACCATGCTAGATTACTGACTGTAGTACCTTATTCTGATTGAGCTATTTGGTTTAGAAATATTTCAGTGTGTGCTACTGACCACCTTTCGTGTGTTTATGAAGCATCTATAAGTGCTGCCTAGTGAACTAGGATTGGTAATTGTTTCAAAACTTTCATGTATTTTCCAGTGATTATTTAACTGCGTAGCAAATCTTGGCATCTCAAATTCTATCTTCAACTATTGACATCTTAAATGTTGATTATTAGACAAACAATATTTCCTGGAAAGATTGTTTTCATAACCTTCATTGGGTGAGTTATGTGAGCTTATGAGAGCTCTTTGAGATGTATTTCAAGAATTCTTCATCCTTGTTCCCTTTTTGCTGCTAATGCCACATCCATAAAGATGTTAAAAATAGAGTGCACCTCCAGTAGATGTGTTTATAATTTCTTCCAGGTCTATCAAGAGCGTTACTAGAGTTATTAAACAAAAAACAGGTGAGGTAAAGTTCTAATTAAATTAAAGTGTCAGTTTTGCTTTAATGGAATTAGTGTTGTTTCCAGCCCTGCAGCATCTTCCAGTGGAGGGACAATGAACTACTTACTTAATAGTCATAGTTTTAGTCTTGATTTGGCCAGCAACTGATTTAGGAGTTTGTGCAATCCAGTTCCTGTATCTGAGCCTTTGTATATCCAGTCAAAAATAAAAATAATATGTAATGGGAAAGGGACCCAGTCCAAGGTTCCTGCCATCTCTAAAACCCCTACCTTCCATGTTGAATACATGGTGTTACCCTAAGTTTGTATTCGAGAAAATCATTTACAGAAATATAAATTCTCATTATACTTTGCTTCCTCTCCACATCTGGCTGGATTAGCTTTTTCATACTAACTTGACTTAACAACAATGCCTCTGGTTTGCCTACAGTGGTGATATGAACTCAGGGATGCACATTCCTCATAGAAGACATTCGTTGTCACCCCCAACTGGGACAGCTTAAGAGGCCTACATGTTGCGGGAAGAAAGGTCATTTTCCAGGAATGAGTTACTAGTTATGTAATTATGGGCCGGAGAGCCCATGTCTGGGCCCTGTCTGCTCTTGCGGACAATGGTAGGGCCCAGAATTGCCCCTCAGCTCTGACGCTGACCCACTGGTGTGGGTGCAGAACCCTCCATTGCTGGCCACTCTCCCGCACTGTGCAGTTGACCTAAACCACCACACCAACAAATCCAGGCAATGTTCTGGAGGTCATTCCTCCACCAGCCAAAACAGGGTGGTTCTCCCCTGTGAGGACAAGCTTGGTGAGGCGAAGGCCTCTTCCCTGAACAAGAAGAGGGTCTCTGGAAGTACAGTTAACCCATTCCTTAAGAAAGCATTCCTTTTCGCCACTAATCATGGATTAACACAAACGCCATTGACTTTGACAAAGAGGGGTTTTGCCTTGCTCCCTGATTAGCAAAGACAGAAAGCACAATTAGCAATTTTTTTTTTTCCCAGAAATGCACCTTTACTAGGTATTACAAGCTTTCCTACAAATTTTGGATTCTTTGAGGGCATGCATGAATTTAGGTGACAGACAAAATGTGGTTGGATTGATAATGAACCCAAGTAAGATTTGCCTGGTTTCAAGTTTCATGTTCTGTGCATCTCCATCGTATGCAACAAGGGTATCAGGTTAAATGTCAAACTTCTTCATAAGTGGAGCCCTTCCATTAAAAAGTTATAAAAATAAAAGAACTCGTAAGGTCTTGTTTATGTGTTTTTTCGTTTTTGTTTTTTTCTTTTGGAAGCTTGTTCTTTAAACTTCACTGAACAGTTGAGTTACGCAGGGGCAGAATTTCATTTGAAGTGAAACTGGCCTAAATCATTCTTCTGGAACTCTGCCAAGGGCTAAATCAAGAATGTGTGGCATCCAGGCCCATTAGGGGTGAAATGTAACCAACTCCAAATGTTTTCTGCTTTCCTGACGCAAGGGGACTTCACGGAGTGGCAGCTGAATATTAAACAGCCTTTTAGCCTGAAATAGAATCTCAATATTTCTCTAGTTTCTCTCATGAAAATATTGTTTTAAAAACATCAACAATAGATGAATACAATTCTCCACCTATTTTACCTTTACTAGTATACTGTTTATGGTAAAATTTTAAGTTACACAGTATAACTCACACTCTACCATATAAGATTTTTTTCTATTATTTGGAAACAAAATAAATAGTAACTTTGAGACCTATGATAAGATGAAAACACATTATTGTCTTTTTCTCCCTGATGTATAACCAATCACTTTTAAATATATTATATTTCTTTCTCATTTGACTGAATGTTTTTTTTTATGCTGTGTTTCTATGTCTTTATGTACTTGAAGGTATTCATATAAGTATAAATATTTACATGCACATGTGTATGTGAGTAAAAAATAATAATTACTTATTGTGTATTGCAAATCCTGCATTTGTTCATATATGGATCTTATATATTCATATGTTTAACAAATATTTATTTAACACCTATATGCCAAGCACGCTTCTAAGTTTGGGAGCTAATATTCTGCTTTGATGAATTTTGCATTCTATATTGGGTTGCAACATTATTGATTTTACGGTTACTATTTGGGATGAAGCACATACATTTGTGGCTTTCTACAGTATCAAAATTATTATAGGGAAAGTATAAATAATTGAGGTTACTATTTTTTATGAGATCTATTACTTTATTTATACCAATTACTAAGTGCAACATATTTTTTGTCTTCATCAATTCCATTTTGCTACATTCTATAAATATAATCTTTATATAGGAAACACCCTCTAACATTTGTTATTTATATTTTAGATTTTAATATATATTACCTAGAATGAAAAAATAACACACAAATTTAAATAAACATATAGTCATTTATCTTCTAAATTAATTTGTTGACAGTTAAGATAGCATAGAGAATTTGTACTCAGTATTCCTAACACACTTTGAACTTCTTGAACATACTTTTCTCTGTTCAAATCAACCATGCTGAATTGTTTATTGGATTATGAAAATTACACAAGACAGCTTGTAATAATGTATAAGCTACAACAAGATAATACGTTAAAGTTGGTGGTAAAATGAAAGTGAAGACGTATAGAGGCATATATAGAGGCATACGTATGCAACTAAAAAACATTCCTGATCATGAATAACTTAGTTGATATCCATACTCCTCGACCATAGTCACAGTCACAGAATAAAATGATTTAAGTAGCTTAAGAATACAGATGCTAGGGTCCTATCCCACTGATTGGCCCCCTGAAGTGGTGGCCTCACCATGTTAGATTTTTAAGAGTTTCAAAAGTGTTTCTAATCTATAGCCAAATCTAGAGAACTACTTTTAGTTGGATCATGGATTTGTCTCCTAGTTTCAGGGTAGACAATGCAGTGGAAACTTCAGTTATATTAGAGGATAAACCACCTAATTAATAATGTTAATAAGGTTAACAACAAGGCTATTTTTCAGGAGAAGTGCACCATTTATTTATTTATTTATTTTTTTTGAGATGGAGTCTCACTCTGTCACCCAGGCTGGAGTGCAGTGGCCGGATCTCTGCTCACTGCAAGCTCTGCCTCCCGGGTTTACGCCATTCTCCTGGCTCAGCCTCCCGAGTAGCTGGGACTACAGGCGCCCGCCACCTCGCCCGGCTAGTTTTTTGTACTTTTTAGTAGAGACGGGGTTTCACCGTGTTAGCCAGGATGGTCTCGATCTCCTGACCTTGTGATCCGCCCGTCTCGGCCTCCCAAAGTGCTAGGATTACAGGCTTGAGCCACCGCGCCCGGCCAAGTGCACCATTTAGAGGTCTTAGAACTGAATGTATTTTTCCTAGGGGATGTTCATGGGAGGACATACTGTCATAATGAACAGCATCCCTAATGGCATCTCTACAAGCAGTACATGATGACATCTGTGGGACTCTTTCTTTTAACACTCTGATTAGTGGTACCCCGTATGTTCCATTGCTATTAACTTTTCCAAGCAACTGTGTTATTAAAAAAAATTAGAAAAGGTGCAAGGCTGTGAAAAGCTTTTGCACCAAAATATGCCGAAGTATTACATCTAGCATGTTTCTAGTAGACATTGATCAGTTGCAGACTAATTCTCACTGTATTGACTCTGTTACGTTGAACAAAGGACTTCCATCACTAACATTAACAAGGGCAACAGCCTATACAATTAATTAGGGAAGAAAGAAGCATAAAATTAATCCCAATAAATGGTAAGGAAAGGATTTATTTTAGTAAGACTTGTACATTTTGCACCAGCAAGGTTAATGTTTTATAAGTATCATTAGTCTCTGTAAAGGGTTGATACAAGGGAAAATTGAAAATGATGAAGCTTTGAAGTCCAATCTATGTTCCTTTAGCCATGGTTTTGGAATTAGACTTTATGCATTAAAACGTCAACTTTTTATATCTATGCCTACATTTTTTGGTGTGGCAGAATAAGGATTCCCATCAAAACAAATTAAAAAGGTAGCATTATTAGGAAGCATGAAATACTTAACATTAAGATCGCAAAAACAGATTGTAAAAGTTAATACTGTGACCTTCAAAAGGACGTGTTGTAAAATACAGAAATCAACACCCTTCCTCAGTGTTGACTGGGGAATCAATTATCAGTGTCATTATGCCTGAAGGCAGATCACTGATCACTCCTCTTACTATAGCTATGATTGCTCTTGCTACGGTTCCTAAGCACTACTCAAACCCTATCGTAAGCGCTGACAATTTCCTGGGCCCCAGTTTCCAATGATTTAGAAGGACGAGGTTGGAAATCAAGATTTGAAAGTTTGACAAACCTCCGTGTCAATGATTTTTTTGGTTGTTTGTTTTTGATGAAATATTTGCTGAAAAGACACCGTAAAAATAACTCAACAAATACATTCATATTTATTAAAGTAAATGGCATCTCAAATCTTATGCTAAAAATCTTTTTATTTCATGTGCAGAAAAAGCCTAGAGTAAAAGCCTTCAGGGCCACTGTAAACATTTTGGAAAATCATGGCTGGCTCTGCGGATCCAAGTACCCATGGAGTCTCCACTGTCTTGAGAGACATGGTGAGCTAACTTCTCAGTACTACTAAGAAGGACTCACAGTATCAGGACTAAAATGTTTGAAAAAAAAAGAAAATTTGAACACATGTGAAGGAAAAGAAAATTTTGAAAATGACTGCTCTATTCTCCAAAGTTGTTAAAAATACTTCCTGCAAGTTGAAAAATGGAAAAAAAAAATCAGTTCTTGTGGGTTCCATTTTAGCTTCTATTTTCAGTAAAATGGAATGCTTTTTGTGTAGCAGGATTTAGTGATACTTAGATGTGCTTGAACCCAGGTATGCAAGAGGGGCTCAGAAGAACAGAAGGATCCAGACTGCTTATTGGCAACCTGATAGAGAGCTATACCTAAAAAATAAGACAAAAACCACTGTGGGGCAATAAGCACAGTTGTAGCAATCATAAAACAACGAATGGAGAAAAATACCAAAGGCAAGTGTGGCAGAAGTGTTGGCAAAAATATTGATCAATTTAGGCACTGATCCACTGAGGAAGCACAGGAAAACAAAACAAAACAAAACAAAAGCAGGGATATTTTCTAAACTCTAAAAGTGATGTGCTCACTTTTCTTATGTGCTCACTTCTTAAGAACAGGAAAGGGAGCATGAGGCACTTGCTGGACTTATATATTAGAGTGCAGCTGCTCAAAATTAAAGACAACTTTCCCCTGGGTCCAAGCATCTCTGTCCTGCTCCTCCTGCTGTGAGCTGTGGATTCTGCCATCTGTCTCCGAGTTGCAAGATTATAAGCAAGCTGTGAACCATGGTTGTTGTCTCATCTGAGGGTCAACTGGGGAAGGATCTGCTTCCAAACTCAGGCAGCTGTTGGCAGCATTTACCTTCATAAGGGTGTTACAGTGTGATAGAGGCTGCTGTAATCTGCTTCCCATGGGGTCCTCCCCACATACAAGCTTCCAATCCACAGCTTGCCTCTTCGGTCTCCAAAGGCGAGAGTCCCCTGGCCTAATGGAAGCCATATCCTCCATGATGTAATCACATATATAAACAGGGACATCCATCACATTTGCTGCCTTCTATTGATTAAAAGCAAATCACAGGTCACACTCAAGACAATGAGAGGGGATTCCACACAGAGAATTCACAACACTGTGACTGCTACTAGTCAGAGACCACTGGGCCACCTTATTGTCTGTCCAACACAAATATGGATGCAAAACTTTTAATAAAATGTCACCAAGTAAAAACAGAAATATGCGGAAGAGACTATATATCATGACTAAGTGGAGTTTGCCACAAGAATGCAAGATTGGTGTAATATTTAGAACATAACCAATATTAATTCTCTATGTTAATGAAATAAAGCAGAAAAAAATCATATGAAAATCTCAATAAATGAAAAAAGGCATTAACATAATTCAACTTTCATTAGTGATAAAAGCTCTCAACAAACTAAGAATAGAATGAATCGTTCTCAACTTAATGCAGAGCATCTAAGAAAGAACCGTTAACTTGTATAACATTTAATGTTAAAATACATAATGCTTTCTACCTATGATCAGGGGCAAGGAAGGATTTTTTTGTCAGAACTTCTGTTCATCACTGTACTAGAGATTCTAGCTACTAGGGAGGCTGAGGTGGGAGAATCACTTGAGCCCAGGAGATTTAGGCTGCAGTGAGCCATGATTGTGCCACTATATTCCAATCTGGGTGACACAGTGAGACCCCAGCTCAAAAAAATAATAATAGTTGACAAGCTGGTTGATATTTATGTGGAAATGCAAAAAACCTAGACAAGTATAAACATTCTTCAAAATGGAGAAACAAGTGGTAGAACTCATGACACATAATACCAAAATATAACAATAATTAAGATGGTGTGGTAAAGATAAAAGATGCATCAATGGGACAGAAGAGTCCAGACAATGACCCACACTTTGTTCCTTTGCACAACCTTGTAGTTCCCTTCCAGGGTGGCTCTGCACTCAGCCCTGTGATCGCCTGAATAATGGGAAGTCAGTGAGTGCAGTGCCTGCAGAGTGAGCCTGCTTGCCAATCACCATCACCCACTCATGCACTTGTGCAATGATCAGAGGCTGTGCCCAAGCCAGCCTGAAAAAGATGAAAGACACGTGACTCAGACACTCCATTACCCCATTCCAGGGTCATTAGCCTGCCAGGCATGAAGGTGAGCCTGTCTAAAACAGCTCAGCTGAGCCTTGTCTAAACTGAAAACCTGCAAAGTCATGAGTGAAATAAGAGTTTATTATGTTAAGTTTTTTGTTAATGATGGTTTTGAGGTCATGTGTTAATGCAGCATCATTTTTAAATAGGTAAGCGATGTCCTTATAATTGAATTTGTAAGTACTTATCAATGTACTTGTACTTATAATCTATCTTGAAATCTCACCTCAAAGAAACTCTCATTTCTTTACTTTAAAAAGTTATTAGTATTATTGAGGTATATGTGTGTGGGGGGGTAATAGTTGGAAAGTCTTGTCATTCATATTATGGGTTTGATTTTTTCCCATTGGTAGCACAGCAGTCCATTTTTCTAGTACCGAAGATTGTGTTGCCGCTGGATCCCAGACAGTAGCATGAGATTTGGAGAGGGTATTGTACACAAATAATTGAGTCTCAGGAAAATTTTCTAAACGGCCATCTGATTTGCCTTTATCCACCAGAATCCAAAATTCTTATCAAGTTATCTTCAATCTATGCAATGAAAATGATATTTATCCCAAAGGAGGATTTTGATAAGATGACACACAATGGGCATTCATAACAGTCAAGTGTTTTATTTTGAATACAGAATCTGCATACCTACTGCTTTCCAACTTTTGTAAAAAAAAAAGAAAAAGAAAAAAAAGGTCTGAGAATTATCTAACTCATTTTTGCATAAATAATTTCCATTTTCTATTTTCCATTATCCAATTCATTTGCATAAATAATTTTCATTTTTCATGTTTCAATTCACATCTGACAAATGTTATTATACTTTTTCAAATACTCTTTATTTCATTCATTGTAATTCCAATTGGCTTAGTTAATAACCTTACATATGTAAACCATCCTCAGCCTTTAAATGAGGTTCTTTTTCTGGGATTGAAGAAAAATTTCAGTCAATCAATTAATTACTAATTTCATTTTCCATTTAGCACCTACTGCCCCTGTATTTTTTAACTGAAAATATACCTATTCTTATATTTTTATTTTAACATTTATTTTTCAAGTCTGTCAGTGACAATCCAAATGATATTTTTTAATCCAGATATTTTTAATTTAGAAATTATCAGAGGAATTTTGGTAAGCCACACTATCTCTCTAAGGAGCAACTGAATATATTAGAATTCTAAAAGGTACCACATGATGGGAAAAAATGCAAAAATAATCCCAAAGACTATATTATATTGAGAACTTAAAATGAAATTCTAAATCCTCACTAACTGAATGGACTCCCTTTTGGCCCAGGGGATGCCAGAAAATCCTTAAAATGGAATTCCTGGACATGACAGGATGGGTGGTCAGGCATAGCTCATTACACCCCCTCACTTTTGGGGTTTAGACACAACTGACCAGCATCGATGTTAAAATACAGATTATAAGAATGACAGAACAGACTCTCTCTGACAGTATGATACCAAATTATAAACAGGACCTAAGCCCATGGCAGGCGAGGGTTAAGTCACTTACTCTACACTTGAAGAACAAGCTTGTTCTCACTGCCATAGCTTTTTTTGTTGTTGTTGTTCTCTCTTTCTAACAACTAAATAAGCACTGGCCTGGAGATAAGCACTAGTGAAACAATTTTCAGTTCATCCACTGCAGGACCCTGATTATGTGACTCCCCTGTTCCACGAGCCATGACTCCAGTTTTGGCTGGACAAGAGACTGATTTCAGTAGCTTTTTTCATATAAGAAGACCATTGGCCGTGGACTGATTCTGGATGATTTCCAGAGGCTGCACACTGTCAAGACTTCATGTCCTGAAAAGACCTTTTGACATATAGGGTCTGATTGCAATGCTTTTGAATGTTATCTCCACCCTAAAGTGAACATGGGTCATATGTTACATGCATGTTTGTTCAATACACATGTGGCAGGATCCCTTCATGAATATTCATAACTCCCACTGTAACCTGTTGAATATGTATGTCCTACCCCAACCCCTCCTCCTTCATGGTGCCTGTCTTTGGTCTTGACCAGAGGCTGTGCTTCCCAACCTGCAGTTTGGCCACCTTGCAGGCTGTAACCCTAAGAAATAAAGACTTATTTTCTTCTTTTTAAAATGTATAAATTGTGATTTCTATTAAGTCAACAATATCCACAGGAATAATCTTATTCTTGAGACAGTTTTTGTGATCTGAGCTTTGTTCAGAAACTGGAAAAGTTACAAAGTAAAACCATAATTTACTTTAGTGGGTTAATTGTGTGCCAATTTAAATTTAATTTTTTCAACTGTGTTGAGGAAAAATTTATGCCTCCAAAGCTACACATATATAAATTTCACAATTTGAAGAATTTTGACTTATGTATGCTGGGTGAAACCACACCATAATCAAGATACCAAACATTTCTACCTTCCCTAAAAGTCTCTTCACACCCCTGTGCATTCATCTCTTCATTCAACCCTTTCTCTGCAATCAGTGATTTACTTCTTGTCAGTATGGATTAGTTTGCACTTTCAAGAATGTTGTAGAAATGAAATTATAGAGCAGTACAACGTTTTTGTCTGATTTTATGCACTCATAGGATTATTTCAAGATCCATCCATACTGTTGCATGATTCAGAAGGCTGCTCTTTTTATATTGCTGAGTAGTTTTCAACTGAATATACTACATTTTATATATCCATAAGTCTAACATGTGCATTTTGGAATGTTTCCACTTTTTGGTAATTGCAAATAAAACTGCAATGAACACTCATGTATAAGTCTTTGTATAGACATGTATGGCCTTCTTTCTCAGGTAAATAATTACTAGTGGCAGAGCTTCAAGTTATAGTAGGTTGCTCTGGCATGAATGTGCATCCCTCCGAAATTCACATGTTGAAAGCCTCTCCTCTAAAGTGATGGTATCAGGAGGTGGGACCTTTGTGAGCTTATTAGGCCAAGAGGATGTAGTCCTCATGAAAGGGATTAGTGCTTTTCTAAAACAGACCCCAGAAGGCTCCCTCACCCCTTCTGCCATGTGAGGACACAGTGAGAAGGTGCTGTCTATGAACCAGGAAGCCGGTCCTCACTGGACCCTGAATCTGCTGGCACCTTGATCTTCAACTTCCAGCCTCCACAACTGTGAGAAATAAATTTCTGTTGAGAAGTCACCCAATATGTGGTGTTTTGTTGTGGAAGCCCAGGTGGAATATGAGATAGATGTATTTTTTACTTGTCAAAAAGAATTGCCAAATAGTTTCCTAAGCTGTCACATCATCCTTACCCAGTGTTTGAGAGGTATGTGTGTCCTATATCCTCACCAGCCCCTGGTGTGGTCACACTCTTTAATCTTTCCAGAAGGTGTGCAGTAGTATCTTTCATGTTTTACTTTTAGGTTTTTATATTAATGTCTGTGATCCATTTCAAGTTACTTTTGGGGTTTGTATGGTGTGAGTAAAGCACCTGTGTCTAATTTCCCAGCATCATTTTTCGAAATAACTTTCTGCTTCCCATTGAATTGCATTGATACCTTTGTCCAAAATCTACTTAACATATATGTGTAGGTCAACTTCTAAACTAGTAATCCTGAATTAAGGGCAATTTTTTCCTTAGTTGCCCGCTAGGGAACATTTGTTAATGTCTGCAGACAATTTTGTTTGTCATAACTGGAAGATACTACTAAATTAAATAGCATTTGTATATAGAGGCCAGAAATGCAATAAAGTCCTACAATGCACTGGGCAGCTCCCACAACAAAGAATTATCTGTCCCCAGATGTCAACAGGCCAAGATTGAGAAGCATTCTCTGTAGTTTCATAGACGTAGTCATCTGCCTTTTCACCAATACCATATAGTCTTGATTACTGTAGCTTTAGAGTCAGTTCTAAAATCAACTGGAGTAAATCCTCCAACTTTCTTCTGCTTTAAAATAAATCACCTGGTCTACTTTAAGTTTTTTATATTTCCATGTGAGTTTTAGATACAACTCATCAATTTTTATAAAAGTCATGCATACATGTGTGGGTCTATTTCTAGTTTTTTTATTCTGTTCCATTTATCCATGTGTCTATCCACTATGAATTACCACACAGTCGTGATTAGTGCATCAACATAAGCCTGGAAACTGGATTGATTCCTCCCACTTTATTTTTCTTTTAAAAGTTATTTATTTATTCCTATGTCTTTCTGCATAAGTTTTAGAATAAACTTGTCTGCATCCACAAAAATTTTGCTGGAATTTTGATAGACACTGGATTGAATCTGTGTATCAACTTGGAGATGACTGGCATCTTTACTATGCTGTCTTCCAATCCATAATTATATATGTGTCCTCAGTTATTTAGCTCTGTAATTATTTCATTAGCATTTTATAGCTTTCAGCATACAAGTGCTGTGTATGACAGGGTCTCACTCTCTCTCATCTAGGCTGGAGTGTAGTGGTACAATCATAGCGAACTGGATCCTTGAATCCCTGGGCTCAAGAGATCTTCCCGTCTTAGCCTTCAGAGTAGCTGGGGCTACAGGTAGGTACCACCATGCCTGGATAATTATTACAATTATTTTATAGAGATGGGGTCTCTCCATCTTGCCTAGGCTGGTCTCAAATGCCAGGGCTCAAGCAATCCTCCTTCCTCAGCCTCCCAAAGTGTTGAGATTACAGGTGTGAGCCACTGTGCCCAGCCCTATGTATGCTTTGTTATATTTATGCCTATTTACTTTCAAACAATTTTAAATGTTATTTTATTTTGAATTTTCTTGTTCGTTGTGTTCATTGTTAGCATAAAAAATACACATAAATTTTGTATGTTTATCTTGTATCCTAGAATCATAACTGAGCTCAGTAACTAGTTCTAGAATTTCATTTTGTTTTGTTTTGATACCTTGAGATTTTCTGTGTAGACAATCAAGTCATCTGAAAACAGATAATTTTATTTTTTTCATTTTTGTTTTGTGTCCCGTCTGTTTTTTCCTGCATTATTTCATTGACAGGAACTTCTAGTAATATGTAAAATAACAGTGGCAAGAGTAGAGATTTTGCCTTGTTCCTCATCTTAGGGGGAAAACATTCAGTCTTTCATCATCAAGTAGAAGAAGCTGTAGACTTGTTTTTGTTGTTGTTGTTTTTCAGTAGAAACTCTTTATAAAGTTGATGAAGTTCCCTTCCATTAGTATTTTTCAGAGAATTTTTAACATGAAAAAGTGATGACTTTTGTCAAAGGCTTTTTCTGGATCAATTGTTAAGAGCATGTGCTTTTCTTCTTTAGCTTGGCTTGGTAATATGGTGGTTTGCACTACTGGATTTTCAAACACTGAACAACCTTGCCCCTGGAATAAACCCACTTGGTCGTGGTGGGTAATTCTTTCTAATATTGCTAATTTTTACTTGTTAATATTTTGTTAAGGATTGTAGTGCTTGTATTCTGGAGGGATATTGTTCTGTAGTTTTTGTGTTCTTTCTTTCTGAGTGTTGGCATCATGGCAAACCTAGCTTCATGTTATAAATTGGGAAATGTTTTCTCCTCTATTATTTACTAGAAAAGATGGTGTAGAATTGATGTTAATTCTTGTTTAAACATTTGGTGAATTCTTCAGTGACATTATGTGGGCCTAGGAATTTCTTGTTAAGGGGGTTTTTACATTATCAATTTGATTTCCTTCATAATTGTAGGGCTATTCAAATTATTCATTTTGGATACATTGTGATAATATGTATTTTTCGAGGCATTGGTTTATTTCACCAAAATCATCACATTTATAGGTGCAGAGTGGTTTGTTGTCTTCCCGTATTATCCTTTTGATATCTGCAGTTTGTAGTGATGTTCCCTGTTTCATTTCTGATATTGGTAATTTGCATCTTCTCATTTTGTCATTCTTGCTAGAAGTTTTATTGATCTTTTCAGAGTACCAGCTCATTACTGATTACTGATTTTTTCTCCATTTTTCTGTTCTCCATTTCATCGATTTTGCTGTTATCTTTATTATTTCATTCTTTCTGCTTGTTTGGAGTTACTTTTCCTTGAGGTGATCACCTAGATTATTGATTTGCGCCTTTTCCTCCTTTCTAATATATGCTCTTAGTGCTATAAATTTTCATCTCACATTCCTTTAGCTTACTTCACAAATGTTGCTAGGCTGAATTTTCATTTTCATAAGTCCAATGTATTTCTGTAATTTCCCATGAGACTGGTTTGATTCATGGGTTATTTAGTCATGTTTACTTTCCAACTGTTTGGGAATTGTCCTGTTATGTTTATGTTACTAATTTCTAGTTTTATTCTATTGTGGTCAAATAGCACAATGTATACTTTCAATTGTTTTAATGTTTTGAGTTAGTTTTATGTCCCAGGAAATTGTCTATCTTGGTTTATGTTCTGTGGACACTTTAAAGGAAGGTGAATTCTGCTGTTGGGTGGAGTGCTTTAAAATGCCAGTTACCTGTGGTTACTGAATGATGTTGTTAAATTTTACTATATTCTTGCTAATTTTCTGTCTAATTTTTCTACCAGTCATTGAGAGAGGAGTGTTGAAGGCTTGACTACAATTGATGTGTTTTAAAAAAATGATCCTCTGTAACCTTTACAAGCTTTTGCTTCAGATAGTTTGTTTATAATATGTGTGGTGCATACACATCTAGGATTGCTGTTTTCTTAGTGAATGACCACTTATTAGTATATAATGTTTATGTCTTCATTTTATTGAATATTAACACAACCATTACTATTTTTTGAAAATTGGTATGTGCATAATACATGTTTTTCCATCCTTTTTTTTTTCAACCTGCCTCCATCCTTATATTTGAAGGGAGTTTCTTACAGATAGCATACATTGGAGTCATTAAGACGATTGTCATTTAATATAAAGATTTATGACAGGGCTTAAATGTGCATTTTTGCACGTGTTGTAGTGTGTTCACAGCTGCTCCTTCAAGCATTTTTATGATGGCCGCTTTAGAATCTCTGAAGCTCTGACATGTCTGATTTCCAGTGTGTGTGTCCATTGCTTGTCTTCCTTCATTCTCTATGACAGTTTGTTGTGGTTCTTGCTGTAACAGTTGTTTACACTGAAATCTGGATATCTTGGTTGTTACACTTTGGGACTCTGGATGTTAGAGACATTTTTTCTTTTAGCTGGGTTCCTCTGGCTGCTGCATCAGGGCGAGGCTGAGCACCGTGCTGTTACTGTTACCTGTGGGTACACAGTTTAGGTTTCCTATCTGTCTTCATTAGCAACCACCGAGGGGATGCCCTGGTACAGCTGGGGGTGGGACTTCTGGTCCTCACTAGGTTTCCACTGGTGAATTCCTGATGAAGAGAACAAGCTCCTCTTTACCGCTCCCATGTGGCCCCTGCTGATGCCATTTGAGGGAGGGGGCCTTGCTGCTGGGTGTCCCGATTCCTCCAAGCCTCATCTGACACCGCAGGGTCCGGGGCTGCGTCTCTGCATTGTGCCTTGCTGGGCTCTTCACTCAGCCCTGGCTGGTGGGGGCATGGGTGGGCCTGCAGTTTATTAGGTGGTGTTTAGCTACAATAGAGCATTTTCGTCTCAAAACATTCTGTCTTGCAAGGCTGCTCTTTTCACATCCTTTTGTTGGGTGTTTATTGCCTGTGCCCTTTGCTATTTCCAGGTTTCTGCAATTTTCAGCTCCAATTGTGGTTTCTATCTGGGAGAAGGAAAACTCGAGGATTTCGCCCCGATGGTTTCTCTGGAGTCCTGGGCTCACTCACTCATCTGCCTCTTCTCTCCACCTTAAGAGTCTTTCCGTGTTTACATATATAAAACATTCAGGGTTTTTAGTTGTGCTTAGTGGGAAGAAAAGGGGAAAGCATAAATACTTTATCGTCCCAGAAGTAGAAGCAATCTTTATTTTTTAAATGGGTTAAAGTGTCCTTTGGAGGAAAGTCTCTGAGTTCAAAAAGCTTTGCTAGAAGTTCACATGGGAAAATTCAAATAAGAATGATCAGTCAAATAAAACATATCATAAAATTGAACTTTCCATGAAACTCACATTTAAAAGCCATTTAACAGAAGAATATACGTGTAAGAACAATGTGTGAGCACCATTTAGTTTTATTATGCCTCTACCAGCCAAAAAACTCTCTAGGTGGAATTGACAGAGAATGAATGAACAATTTTAGTATTTGAAGGTCATTATATCCCACTTATGCTTAATTCCAACCAGAGATCACACGCTTTGCATTCAATTTACACCCCAATGGCAAGTCTGCAACTCCTTTGTAGTCCAAACTTTGTCAGAGGATATGATAACAAAAGGTGTGATAACATGTACTGTTTCCCAAGCATTGAAGAATTTACATATGACATTCTCTACATTCTTGTGTTTTATTTTTCCTGTGTATTAGTTATATGTGATAGTATGATTTTATATATGTGTATATATAATAAATATATATAATAAATACATATAGATCTATCTATAATATCTCTATATAGAGAGAAAACTACATATATAAAAAACTAATATATATAACTATATATATAGAAAACTTTTATATATATATGTATATTTTCACCCACCATTCCTGGCTCATAACTCCCATAACCCTAGTCACATGTTTTGTTATGAGGTTGGGGTGCTCTAGACCTCAGGAGCAGGCTTCAGGAAACAGAATCTCTCACGCTCTCTGACCTTCTCCTACCCTCCTTTCGCCTGTCTTGGCGGGACTCTAATCTGACTCTCACTTCAGAGAGGGTCGTGCCCCATACCCGGGAGGAAGGAGCACTGCACAGCTCTGCTGGAAGAGTCTGAACAGACAGGCCTGGCTGGGTTTAGATCACACCCTTTTGGTAAAACCACATTTCCACTCAGTCATCCATGCTTCAATCATGGACGGCCAATGAAGTCTCCATAAAAGGCCAAAGGACAGGGTTTGAGAGATTCTGGAGAGCTGAACACAACTCCATGGGGACAGAAGCTCCTGTGCTCAGGGTGCTTCCAGACCTCACCCCATGCATCCCTTCAGCTGACTGTTTATTTCTGTCCTCTACTTATCCTTTATAATAAACCAGGAAACGTGCTTCCCTGAGTTGTGTGAGCCTCTCTAGCCAATTAACCAAACCTAAAGAGGGTGTCGCAGGAACCCCATAATAAAACTGGTTGGTCAGAAGTCTGGAGGCCTAGACTTGCCTGTTGTCTGAAGGGAAAGGAGGAGCCTCCTGGAGACTGAGGAGTCCTCAAGCTGTGTGGGATCTGATGCCGCCTCCAGGTAGATGTTGGCATTGAATTGGAGGACACCCAGCTGGTGCCCACTGCAGAAATGATTGCCTGCTTGCTGGTGGACATAAATCTCCACATATTTGGGGGTCACAGAAGTCTTTTGTGTTAATGATTGTTTTTGTTCTGGTGTGAGAGCAGAGGAAAAGCATGGTTTGAGTTTTTTCCAGATGTTATACCACTTGCTTAATATTTTACTTTAAAATTAGTGTAATATAAATTTTTATAAACTTCAACAAGGAGAAACATATGTTATGAAAGATATGTCAGGAAAACATAATTTATTATATATACATATAAATAATTAGAATTACAGAAATAAACTAATGTAACACATATATAGAGAGAGAATATATCACATACATAGAGAGAATACATTCACATATATAGAGAGAGAATACATTAACATATAAAATTTTATTGTCAATAAAGAAGAATGAGCTTAATTTTTTCAATTTCCTAGGTTCTACTTTCAAATTTGGCAATTATTAAATAATATAATTTTTAATATTTTCAATATGCAATAATAATCCCACAAACAGCTGTTTAACATAATGCAATATAAGTCAAAATTAATAACCAAATTACAAAAAGCTCTCTTCTAAGTGACCACTATGAAAAAATAAATCAAAACTTTTATTACAAAATAATTAGAGAATGATGGTAGTTAGAATATTGTATATCCAAACTTAAAAAATATACAAAATATTACTTATAGCACAAGTCACAGACATAAAAGACTCTCTCTCACAAAGAAGAAACATGAAAAACTTTTAGCTCAATGTGCTAGAAGAAAGTAGCAGTGTAAATGTTAAAGAAATATAATGCAATCAATATACACACAAGAAGAATACATATATTAGGATATTTTTCAAACAGCAGAATGGATAATTTGAAGAATTATTTGGATAACATTTGAGGGTAATCAGTACTTTTTTTGGAGTTCTAATTCCAATTAAGATGGGAAAGAACCTCTAATTTTTGCTAAAATGGAAACTTTTAGATAATCCACCATGTCATAATATTCTTAAAGGCATTAGAGTTGGAGATACATATAGTTTGGAAAACAAACAAACAACAAACAAACAAACCCACTAAATGCCAACGATACGGCCTTCCCAGGTGAAAAGTGGCACAGAAGCCTTTATATTTGGGACCTGCTGGGGGCCTTGGGAGGCAGTGCAGGAAGAGTCGTGGACCTAAAACAACCCAGGTTTGCTTGAATTAGAAACAATCAACCAAAATCAATAAATCTGTGATCTGGTGCTTCTTCAGGTTTGAATCTGGACAAGCCTAACTGCAAAGATATCCAACATTAAAGGGAACATTGCAGAGAAACCAAGGCTGGGAGGAACCAGGAGGCAGAGGAGAGCTTTCCTCTCAAGACCTCAGCATCTCATGGTCTCGACCCAGTGGTCTCCAGCTCTCTTGAATTTTGAAGTTAAGAAGACTCAATATCTCACAGTCTTAAAGTCTTCAGGTGGCAAAATCACACATCTTTTGATGAAATTGATCAGCCTTTCATGCACATTTCACCCTCACATCCCAGCAGAAGGAAGGTCATCTTCCCTTGGTTGGTGGGAAATGCATGTGTGTGTGCATTTGCGTGTGTGTGTGTGTGAGCGTGTATTGTATATTTCCTACTTTATCCATGGCTTCTACTTCAATAATACACACAGCATACAATAAAAGGTGAAGAGATATGCACCTTTGTAAAAGAGACCAATAATCAAGAGGAAAAAAGTAAACAGAAACAAACTTTTAGATGACCCAGATGCTGGAATTCTTGGACACAGATTTTGAAATAACTACAATATGTCATAGAATCTATTCATTAGAAAGAAAGATGGACGCATTAAAAAGGTAGAGAACCTCAGGAGATATTTAAAAAATATAAAAATAAAATTATTTGAAACTTTTAGAATTGAAATTTCATATCTGACATTTCTTGATTATTGAATTAAAAAACTGAAACTGAAACTATAAAACTAGAAAAAAGAAACAAATTTTTATGATCTTGACTTATGTAAAGATTTCTTAAATACAAGACTCAAAGCAAAATCCACAAAAAATTTGATAAATTGGATTTTATTGAGATTTAACAAATGTACTTCAACAGACACTGAAAAGAAAACAAAAAGACAAACCACACACTGAAAAAAAAAAATTTGCACAGCATATATCTGACAAAGATCTTGTACCTAGATTATAAAAGTAATTCTCAAAATAAAATCACAATTAAAAGGGCCAACTATTTAAACAGACTTTTCCCCAAAGAAAACATATCCATAGCAAATAAACGTATGAAAATATGCTGAAACATTATTAGTCTTAAAGAAAATGCAAATTAAATGAAAATCCAGTACCACTGTACTTCTATTAGAATAGCTAATCCTAATTAAAATGATTAAATTAAATTAAATTAAATTAAATAAGTGATTGACTCCACCAATGACTGACAAGAATGTGTGGGTCAGTTGAAACTATCATATGTTGCTTTTTGGGGTGTAAAATGGTACAGTATGTTTGGAAAACTTATTGGCAGTTTCTTACAAAGGGAACCAACTTTGACCCTATGATCCAGCGATTTCACATTTGTGCATTTACAGAGAGAAGAGGAAATAAGTGTCCTTAGAAAGACTTGTGTTAGGTTGAGGAACTGTTTGGAGCATAGAAATGGGGCCAGCACAAGAGGGAAGGGTGTAAAGAAATAGGTGGGTGTGTAGACTTTGTAGATTAATCAGAGAAGAAGGGCTGGGAAGAAATGGAAATGAAGCAAGTTTGCAGCACATTCAGTGTTAATCCTAGGTCAGCTGCTTTCTGACCCGCTTCTTCATACTTGTTCAGTTTCCATTGTCGTAGAATCACATGGACCCTGTTACACGATTACAGGTCCCTTTGACTGCTCACTAGATTACAACTTGAACATCATGAAATGTTGTTTTCCCTTTGAGACATTCCTTCAGGTCCTGCATACTGATGAAATTACTGTCAGCTGTTTCCATAACCTGATGATTTTACCTCCCTTGCCCCTGATGAATCAACAGCCCCAACTTTCTAGCCCCTTGCTCTCTATAATCCCCTTGAAAATCCTAGCCCAGAACTCATCAGGGAGATGGATTTGAGGGTCTCCTCCCATCTTCTGACTGGGTGCCCTGCAATCCTTAAACTCTGCCTCTGCTGCATCGCTGCGGTCTCAGTGTAACGACTCTGTGACTGTGCAGTGAGCAGATGTACGTGGTGGGCCTGTAACAGGTGTGGATGCCAGTGTCAGGAGCTGAGCTGAGCTGAGCTGGAGAGAGTAAAATTGCCAGGTGTCTGCGTTGCTGATTAAGACAACAAAAAGTAGTGAGAGTAACAGTGCAGCCTTTCCTTGCTCACTGAGATGGCATAGATGGGAGCCTAAACTTCGCAAAGCTCTGACTTCCCCTTGTATTATCCCCCATGGTATGAACAGGTTGGGGGTCAGGCGAATCAGCATGGCTTCTCACTGCCGAGGGGAGGAGGAAAAGGAGAAAGGGCTAGGTGGAAAAGCACTGAGCACTGAGTTAGAGTGAAGAGAAAGGGCTCCTCTTCCCCACCTCCCTGATGAGGAAGTCTCCACACAGGTGCTTGAGGAAGGCCTCCGTCGAAAGCTCCCCATAAGGAGACATCTGAATGAAGGCGCTTGATGAGAGTGCAGGTGTGCTAGGAGCATGGTGGGCCGGACCCTCTGGAATCCTTGACTGCAGCTCCTTTCAGAGACTGCCATGCACTGGCTGTGCACCAAGAAGTCTGCTGTGGGGAGGGCAGCTTTCTATGGAAGGTCTGCCAGGGAGAGCCTTTGTCATTATCTATTTTTAGGTCTGACAATCACTTTTGGTGGGGAACCAGATCTTCAGTCGGGTCTTGGAGGACCTCACATGTGTCTTATTAAGGAACGTGGACTTTAAACAATTCATCAGGTTTTCATAGAAAGATTACCCCAGCAACAGTGGAGAGTATGAATGCACAAAACATTTGGAAAAGGAAAGACTCAAATTAGGGCCTTAAGAGAGTCCTATGATAATCCGAAATAAATTAGAGGCTTGGCATAAGGTATGGATTATGACTTGACTGATTGCCTTCATAATCCCCTCTACTGCTGCTGTTATAGAGATTGAGAGCTAAAATACTCAATTCCCAAGATTCCTTTTTGGCAAGTATGGATCATATGACATAATTCTTGCCAATAATATATGAAAGAAAAGCTGTTTATAGCTTCCAATAAAGTGTTGGGCATGTCCCAGCCAGAAGACAGCCATGCCCTTCAGAGCTTTCCTGTATTGCCCAGACCCAGTGTGAGGCACCTGAACATACAGGATCATCCCAGTCCTTCAGGATGAAGCCACAGGCAGTGACTGTTAGAACATGAAATCTAATAAAAAGAAGCCTATACACCAACATCATGTTACATGAGTAAGCTCTGTCTTTCTATTGCATGCTACTGACAATATGGCTGTAGGAATAGGAGAGAAGTGCTTGGGGCAACTTAATGAATGATGGTTTTCTTCATTAAGATGGACACCCAAAAGAGGATGATTTTGATATACCTGAGATGGAAATAAAATGGAGATGGCCAGCTTGCATTTGAATACATATCTACTGTTCAGGGCTAAGACTGGTGGGCAACACAGATTGGCAGCATATAAACTAGAAGTCATGGTTGAAGTTGTGAGAACACTTGAGAGTTGAATGATAAGGATATAAGGCCAAGCAGAAAACTGAAGAGAAGAAGGCCAGAAGAGAACAAAACTGGATGGAGGCTATATGGTGAATTTCAGACAAATTAAGGAAATACAGCAGGTGATGGTGTCCGTGAAGCCAAAGTAGACTCCAGTTACAGGAAAGGGTGAATGCTGCCCAGTGTTACAGACTGGCCACCTCGGCCTCTTCTGTGCATTCTGTTTCAGTGAACCGGTGGTGGCAGAAGCCACGTTGCCAAATCCAAGTGTCCTGAGCAGTGTAGACGGTTCTCTGGTATCTGATCCAAAGAGTAATCCATTCTGGGGAAGCAAAAAATGGCTGGTCCTAACATAGCAGGGTATTCTTTCTCTTCGTCAAGGTGGTTGGAGAAGCAAGAAAAGGATCTTTCCTTAGAGGAGGTGGGTGGGAGTTAAGCTTTATTGCTCGTGTTTGAATAAACGCCTAGTCTGGTCTCTCCATCTTTACAATTTGTTTACATTTTTGCAAAGTCAGCCACAGCATCTTAGAAAGAAATTTCTTTAAAATACTATATTAAGTTTAGGCGTTAATATTGTCAAATGATCCCATTAAATAATTTTAAAATGATAGTTTAATCATCAGAATTTAAAGAATTTGCATTGGACAATTGTTGAAATAAATCACTTAAAACTGTTCACAACTCACTTTTTCAGAATCTCTAAAAGACATACAACAACATATCTTTTCATAGGTTTCAATAATTCTTAAATACTCCCTTTATTTACATAGAATGATATTTCCTATTGTGCTTTTGTTTCTTTACTCAAATTATTCATAAAGCTTTCAATAAAACAACGTTTATGATCTGAATATAATTTTATCCCCTGCATTCTGGAAGGTTGCTGTGGGTTTTTACAGAATGTCTTATAAAATGAATGACAAGATAATTGTATGATTAGCACATGGATGGTTAATGACTGGGAAAATGGGTCTAACATAAAGAAACTCGTTAAAATATATTGGATGGTGGGATCTAGCAAACAAATGAGTTAAAACAACAGATCGATAGTATCTAATTAACCCTAGAAAACTTTAGGGAGAGAAATATATTTTTTTAATTTCCCTAGATCATAAACTAAAAAAATAATATTTGCTTTTAAAGCCATCAGGAAGCTCCTCCCTTCTCTTCTCGGTTCATAAAAGTTCTATAGTCTGTCCCAAATCTTGGTACTTACCAGGCTTTTATAGCAAATGAGAAAATAGTAAAGTTAATGCCCCTTAACAGGAATTTCATTTGCACCGGTTTCATTCTGAGTATGACAAATTCATTCAATACAACTCAATTTTTACACAAAAATGATTTAAGATGGACTATTAGATTTGTACAGTATTTGAACTTTCCCCTTCGGCTATGAGGAAATCATCATGTCTTTAGTAATAAAGACTCTTTAAAACAACTGAATTTCAATACAAAGAATAACCTCAAAGGCAGAAGGTTAATTTGTTATAAAACATCTCCATCTTCTCCTGCTCCTACCTATCCAATGGCATCTTTTTATTCCAGTTTCTTTAATTTCTTCCCCTTGAAGGTTTCTCACTCTCTAGCTTTGCTGCTGGAAGATGCACTTTCCTTGTCTGCCCTAAAGGATGAATTACTTCTGAGTTAACTTTGCAGCAACAGTTCCCCGCCCCCCTTCCCCCCACCCCCACCGCCCCACCTCACCCTTGTGTTAGTGTGTGCCGTATGCGTTGTATGCTAAAATAGGTAGTGGGGAATTATTTTTACCTTTTAAAAGAGTGGGGTTTCAGATTCTACTTTCTGATCATCTTTAAAAACCTTGGATAATGTAGTGGACAGTTAAGAGTGAGCATAGACCATCAAAAAACATTACAGTAACACATTGTAGGCCTATCTCAAAATATCACACGCACATCATAAATATATACAGCTCTTATGAACTCATAATAATTAGAAATTTAAAACTGAAAAAGGAAAGAAATAACAGAACATCCTAACAGAGGAAGAAGTAGCATCATCTAAAACACCTATCTCTCCATTTAGTCTGGATGCACCAGACTAAAGATTCAAATTTTTATTAACAAAATTAAATATCAAACACGTTGCCTGTAAAAGTGAAATGTTCTTCTGTTAGACTATTCCCCTGGCAGGTTACTCGTGCATGTTTTAAATACATATAAGGGGTTGGGGGTGGTCCGAGGCACAGTTACACCAGTGTAATTTAGTGAATCTACCATCCTAAGATCTTCCCTGAATAGAGAAATGAAATTTAGTTAAATGTTGAAATTTCTTTGTTTAATTATAATGGCAACGTACTTGACTCCAAGTCTCTTTTCAAAGAGCTTCAGAAACTCAACAAAATTGCTTTTTGAGTTTTTATATTTTTTTAAATGTTGTGGCTACTGTAGAGGTTCTGTGGCTTTCTATGCTATGAATGAATAACAATTATTTTTTTTCATCCAAAGAAATGAAATACTTACATAACTAAATTTTAGTATATTCTATGTACTTGGGCCTGTTTGCATTTAAACCCAGACACCGTCCCAACAGTTTGGTAGTTTGAAAATAAACCATAATACATTGTTCTGAATAAAATTGCATAAATGTTACATGAATTTGAGTCATTTTATCAGTAGACTATATTATAAAGGATTCCTTAATATTCAAATATATAATAAGCTGATTTGACAGAGAAAAGCATTATCTTGAATATGTTTTCCCCTTTGTTGAAAATCATTTCTCAAGCTGCAAAAACAGGTGCAAGGGCCCAAAATCCACATTGCTATGTTCCTTTGGTGACACTGTTTCAGAGCACTATAAGTAAAACATTTTAAGAATGTCATTCCATGGGCTACTAGTTTTAGGTCAAAAATAGATGGTATGTGTCTTTTTATAAGCTATGGAATCATTAATCAGTAATGTAATTATGCTCTTCACTGTATGCCTTCATCAGTTCTGAGAGTGAATACACTGTTCACATGAATTTTAAGACTTACATGGGTATCATGAGTGGCTGGCAATGTTAAAATACAACAAATTGCGTTATTTCAGCCATACAATAACAAACATCTTTCATACTTTGAGAAATTAGGGAGTGAATGGATTTGAAAACACTTTGCAATCAGAAGATGGCTATGTAACTTAGAGACTGTTTTTAATACAATTGCGACCTATTACTGCTAAATAATTTAGGAGCAATTTAGACATGACGTGCGTGGTCTAAAAGGCTGGGAGGAGTAGCAGCCTTTAAAGAATTCAATACAATCAACTAACAATCAATAACCAAACTCTTGGAGCACCTGCTCAAAGGCTCTGTGTTCATTTTGAAAGGGAGCAGCCTTATAAACACACACCTTGATACAGCTATCAGTCTTTTTAGAAGTCATGAGCCACTGTCCTCTTCCCTTCTCAGCAGCAATTTCAAGCGGTCTCCCAATCTTGTCAAGCCTTTGATCTTCAAACTGGACCTTTTGACTTAGATATTTCATTCAGCAGGACCTGCCTAAGCCCCACCTCTTCTGTGAAGCTGTCCTCAATCCTCTATCTATAGGCCTGTTGTTTCTTCTAAATGACACTCTTCACCCCTCCACCAGGGCCTTTCCACATCATTCTCTAATTATCTTTTTTACCTGCTTGTATAAAAGAACGGGGAGTATGTCCATCTTATTTATTCTTGTTCATTTTGTCCTCCCAAATGAATTTATCTTCTGCATCTAGCAAAGGCCATGAAATAAAACAGATGCTAGAAATACTTGAATTAAAGTAAATTTAAAAAGTATGCAGTTAGCTGGGCGCAGTGATTCATGCCTGTAATCCCAGGATTTTGAGAGGCCAAGGTGGGTGGATCACCTGAGGTCAGGATTTCGAGACCAGCCTGTCTAACTTGGTGAAACCCTGTTTCTACTAAAAATTAGATAAAAAAAAAAAAAAAAAAAAAAAAAAGCTGGGCATGATGGGGAGCACCTGTAATCCCAGCTACTGGGGAGGCTGAAGCAGGAGAATCGCTTGAACTCAGGAGGTGGAGGTTTCAGCAAGCCATGATTACACCATTGCACTCCAGCCTGGGCAAAAAGAGCAAAACTCCATCCCCCCAAAGCTCCAAAAAAAAAAAAAAAAAGGACACAATCTGGGCTGTGAGAAAAGACATGCAGAATGTTAAATAAAACCTGATAGGACAAGGTAACTGTCAAGAAAAGTTAATACAAAAATTAAGGGATCAGAGTAAGGGCAAAGGTCACCCAAATGCCAACTTGGGAAGGCGTTAAGGAAGACAAAGAGGAGACAGCTGCTAAACAGGGAAGAGTACGGGGTTAGCATAGAAAACGTGAAGTAGAATCAGAGCTGCTGTTCCTGTGAGCTTGTTAGGGAAGCCACATTTACCTGTTGTCTCTGTTAACTGTTTTACTGGATGAAGAATGAGAAGATAAATGAACAGCTGCCTCAGGCCAATGCCAGTGCCCATTAGAGTACCGGCAACCAATACTTTTCATTAACTAGTTCATTCGAATTATAGTGACTAAAGTAATTAAAGCATAGAGTTGTAATTTATTCAGTAACTTAACAAATATTCTCCTAAAAATTAGGCAGAGAATGACCAAAGGTGAAGAGGCACAAGAAGACCTTTGGAACAGCTAGACCAATCAGCCTGGAGAAAAGAAGTTTGGATAAATAGGTAGGCACCAGGTCACAGAGGACCACATTAAATATTTTGGATTTATTCTTAGAACAATGGAAAATATTGAAGGGTTTCAACTGGGAAAAATGACATAATATGTACATGGTTAGGATATGCCACATGGCTCACAACATGGAGAGTGGATCTGAGACCAGTTAGGAGGTGGTTTTTTGCTCTGTCAGGAGACAATAGTGATTTGTATAGTTTAGATAGAGTGAGAAGGAAGAGAAGTGGAAACAAATAAGTAAATATGCTATTGAGCTGACAGGATTTGATAAAGGATTACATACGAGGGAGAAAGAAGAAAATATCCACGACTTCCAGATTTCTAGCTTAGGCAATGGAGTAGGTGAGAATTTACCAAGATAGAGGGGACGTCGTAAGATGACTAACTTTAGGTGGTAGATACGGAATTTGTTTTGGGCGTATTGAGTCTGAGAGGCTCATGGAACATGTAAGAAAAAATTTACATTTTGCAAATGGATATATGGCTTTAGAACTGAGAAGAGCAGTGTGAGACAGAGAAATGACGACGTATATGATTACCAAAGAAATGGAAGTGGTGATGATGTAGAATATGGAGGATCTCCAAGCAAGACATCCATAGTGAACAGAAAAATGCAATCCTGAAGAGGATGCTGAGGTGGAGAGGCTGAAGAAGTGGGGGAAGAAGAAGAGATTATTTCAGAAAGAAAGAAGCACCTAAACTTAATAAAAAGACGGAGAGTATATAAGACCAAACAACATCTGTCTGCTTTAAGACAAAGAAAGATGAACACAAATACACCTACCCTTACAAAAAATGCTAGATAAACAGCATATTATTGACTTTTTCTTGAACCCACTTAGAAAACTGTGATTGTAGGACAACCATGCAACTGGGAATATGAGGAGAGATGAGTGCCTGCTGAAAGAAACAGGACTGTAACAAGAAAAACCTGGAATTCTATTAAAAAAAAACTTTTCCACAAACTGAGAGGGATCCGAGAGACCAAATAATGACTCAGACAAGTCCAACCTGGTGAGTAGATGAGTTTATTTGGATTTATGTATGAGGCATTCCCGGATGGCAGCAGGATAGCTGTAGAGGTCTATGCCATCTTTTCTTTTTAAACCACTTTTAAGCTGATTTTCTAGCTTTTTGCCTACTGCATTTAAACAATGAGACTGCTTTTTCTTGGTAGTTTCTCAGATACTCTCTGGGGTGTTTAGGTTTTTAGGAACACCTGCTCCTCCGCTGAACCCTTTGCCCTTGGCTCAGTGCCTGGCCTTTAAGGTTCAGGCAGCAGGCAAATACCCTTGACTAAACGGGTGGGGGACCCATCAACTATGAGGACCTAAACATTTACTTACCATGGGCAAATGTCAAAGGATGTATATAAGCTGAGACTCTTTAGTTTCTAAATGCCAAGATTGTGTAGCTCCAGGGACTGCAGGTCTTGCGTGGGTGTGACATTCTCTCTCAGACTTTTCTTCCACACACCTCACAAAGTTCAGGCAGAGAAGATGAAGTTAGCCTGAGGCTGGTGCCTTGCTTTCCACACCTGAGTCCTGGCCACATGAAAGCTTAAGAAAAAAAGACAAAGTGATGGCCAAGCACAAAATCTACTTACCTCTGTTCCTATCAATCTACATAAAGTGTCTGGCTTTCAATAAACATGAAAATTCAAGAAAAAAATTTCCCTCAAAAAGAAATCATTAACACTAGATATTAACATGACACAAACAATACACCAGGCAAGATCACACAGGACATTTAAAAAACAATAACGTTGTAAAAGCTGTAGCAAAACAGAGACAACATTCAAGACCATGTGGATAATTTCAGGAGGGAGGTAGGAACTAAAAGAGTTAAATGTAAATGCCATAAATTTAAAACAAACACAGTGATAGAGATTAAAAATGACTTTGATGGGCTAATTTGTGGACTTCACACAGTAGAGAAAATAGTCAGTGAAAGTGAGTATGGGTCAATAGAAATTACTGACACTGCAAAGAAAAATAAATCACAATAAAAAAGGAAAACAGAATGAAACATTCAAGAGCTGTGGAACAACATCAAACGATTTAACACATGTATAATTGAAATTTTAGAATAAGAATAGAAAGAGACTATAGCAAAATAAATACTGGGAGAAATATGACTGAGTTTTTTTCTTTTTCAAAATTAAGAATAGATACTAAACCACAGATCCAAGATACACAGTAAACAACAAAACAGATACACACACACACACACACACACATACACACACCACACGCATTGCTAAGTTCATATCCTATTCAAACTGCTAAAACGCAAAGAAAAGGAGCAATTTTGAAGGTAGCCAGAAAATGAAAGATGCATTAACTGAAGAGTAACAAGAACGCAATTATCAGAGACTTCGCATCAGAAACCATGCTAGCGAGAAAAAACACAATTATATCTTGAAAGTGCTGCAAGAAAATTAAATCTACCCAGAATTCCATATCAAGTAAAAATACCCTTTAAAATTGCAGGAGAAATAAAGACTTCTTCAGACAAACAGGAATAAATTGCTGACAGAACTTCAATACAAAAAGTATTTGTGGGGGTTCTTTAAGGTTAAAAAATTAGAATACAAATTTGGATCTTCACAAAGAAGTAAAAAACCCTGAAAAGAGATAAATAAATATAAAATAAAATGTATTTTATTCTTACATTTTCCAACTTTCTTAAGGTCTAATAGCCAAATAAAATTGTATGTAAGTATGGCGTACAATGTGATGTTTTGATAGATGAATACATTGTGAAACGATTACCATAATCAAGCTAATTATCACATCCATTGCCTCACATAGTTAGATTGTGTTTATGTTTTGTGTGTCATGAGACCACTGAAATCCAAATTTTTGCAATTTTTAAGTATAATAAAATACAACATTATAAACTGTAATGTTTACCATGCTGTACAATAGATTCCCCAGAAATTATTCCTCCTGGTTAATTCAAACCCTGTACCTTTTGGACAGCATTTCCCCATTTACAATCCTTCCACCCCTGGAAGTCACCATTCTATTCTCTGCTTCTAAGAATTCAAGTATTTTCGTTCCATACAGTAGTGAGATTCTGCAGTGTATGTCTTTCTATGCCTGGCATATTTCACTTACCATAATGTCCTTCAGATTCATGCAAGTTGTTGCAAATGACAAAGTTTCCTTTCTTAAAGTTGAATAGTATTCCAATGAATATATACAATGCTCAATAACCCCAAAAAAAGGCCAAACAAGGAGAAAATGGAAATGAAGACAAGTGTAATAATTAGAAAATGGCAAGATCTTAGATTGTAATTCGGCCATATCAATAATTACCCTAAATCTGAAGGTCTAAACATATTATGTTAGGTGACAGATTGCATGATTGGATTTGAAAAAGGAAGACCCAAGTGTATGCTGTCTATGAGAAATCCACTTTAAGTGCAAAGATATAATTAGATTAAAAAAGAACAGATGCATGATTACTAGCTGACACGGGTTTTCCTTTTGAGATGATAAAAAGTTCTGAAATTACATAGTGATGATGGTTGCATGTGTCTGTGAATATATGAAAACTCATTGAATTATACACTTTAAAGGATAAGTGCTACATGTGAATTAGATCTCAGTCAGTAAAGCCACTATAAGGTAAAGTCATAGCCAAAAAAGCAAAAGAATAAAGACTGATACACCACAGAAACACTAATACTCTTCAAAAAAGGTAACATAGTTATATTAATTTTAGAAAAATTGAAAATAGAGTATTACATAAAGTGGTAAATGATCCAAAAATATATCAGAATCCTAAATGTATGTACATGTAAAAATAGAGCTTCAAAATACATGAAACTAAAACTGATATATTTGGAAAGAGAAACAGATAAATCTATAATTATAGTAACAACTTAATAACACTCCTTTCTGCAATACACATACAGAAAAATCAGTAAGGATATGGGTCACATTTCCATATCCTTCCAACCAGTAATGTCTAACAGACATTTATAGAACATTCTAAGAAGAGTAGAATGTACCTTCTTTTTAATGAAACATTCAAGGAAGCTGACCAAATTCTGGGTCATGAAACGAACATTAACAACTTTGAAAGTACAGACATTGAATAAAGTGGGTTCTAAAACAATAACAGATCTAAACTAGAAATTGAGAACATAAAGCTATCTGGTAAATTCCCTGAACATCTGGAAATTAAAAAATACACTTTTAAATAACCTGGGGATTAAAGAAGATTTTTGAGGTAAGCTAAAAATCTCCATTGTTCTTAGCTACATTTTTAACTCTAGAAAATTTCTAAACATATGATCTAGATTGGCATCGGTAGAGTAATGACTGGCAGGTGCAGAAGTTAAGAATATGTGTTTTGGCTATGAATAACGGTGTGTTGGAAGCTAGATGGATCCAGGTAATTTAAGTATCTAGTTTTGTTGTATTTTTAAAATATCCATGAACTGCGCATATTTGAATGTCTGCATGTGACAGTCACAAGAGGGAGAGTTTAAAGATAGTAAGGGAGTGGACAATGCAAATAAATAACAGTGGGTTCCAAAGAAGGTGAAGAAAATGGCATTCAGAGATCAATAAAACGAGGGAGAAAGAAAAGGAAGGTCGATTCAAGCAGGGATGTAAATTTTTCATCAGTAAGTTGAAGAGATTCTTGTCTGACGGGAGCTGCTGTCCTTGCTGCACTGTGACCTTGGGTCACGCAATCCTTGGCAAAGTCAGTCTGCATTGGCGTCCAGTTTCTTCTTCGAAAATGGAGATACTTACAACAATCCTAAGAGTTTTTGTATCAAAACAAAGCAATACAAGAAGATTGTTTTTAAGGTGACTAAAAATTAAAACCACAGTGTTTGCGCATGATAGAAAATGAATGTATACTATAGACGATAGATATATACCACCAGGCTTGAAATGTTAGTGTTGGAGCCAACACCAAACTGTGCGTGCAGCCAACACCACCAGTGTCACTGCACCCACAGCTGCCAGCAGGTCCTCCACCCCAGCTGCATTGCCTCTGCCACTGTCGTGAATGCCCTCAGGGCTGCAGGCTCCCTGGTACCTGTCAGCACCCCACTGCCACTGACAAGTGTCCATTCCCCTGGAGCTGCTGCTACTGCTGCTCCTGGCACGCGCAAACATGGGCAGATCCCATCGTCACCGCACTTGAAACGCTTTGACTGACACTACCCTTTGGAGTGGAGTGACCAGCAGTCAGGGAGCACCTCAGCCACACCCAGCACAGTAGATTCCTAAACAGGAGGAGCCCGAGAACAAAGTCAGGGCCCAGTACAAGTCCCCAGAGTTAGAGCCCACAGTCCAGGAGTTAGGAGCTGAGAGCTGACCCCCTAATATCTTCCAGAAATGAAATCAGTCTGCCAAATCCATCTTATATCACAATCAAACCCTCAAGGTCTTCCAATAGGAAACAAAAACAAGAACAAAAAACATCCAAAGGTCAGCAACCTCAAAGATTGAAGGAATTTAAGCCCACAAAAATGAGAAAGAACTGGCGCAAGAAACTGATGACTCAAAAAGTTACAGGAACTTCTTTCCTCCAAATGACCACATCACCTCCCCTGCAAGGGTTCTGAACCAGGCTGAGATAGCTCAGATGTCAGAAATAGGATTCGGAATATAGATAGAAATGAAGATCTTTGAGCTACAGGAGTACTTTGCAACCTAATCCAAGGACATGTTAGTGTTTTACACTTTAAAGACAGCTTGCTACCGTTTTATAGAGAAAAGAATTTAAGTACAGAACAGATACGTGATTTGCCAAAATCACTCAGCGGTAGTGTGCAAAATCTAGGCCTAAGTGCGTATGTGCCAACCGCCTTTGCTTCTCTCTCTACTGCAGACTGCCTTCTGCAAGCTCCTCATACCTGTTTGCTCCCAGCTGTATAATAGAGTGTCTCATACACGCTTTGTAAAAAGTGAGACCTTTATTTAAAATGACTATTTTTTCCTGTTAGAAATATGGTAGATTTTAATGAATACAAGAAATGATAGAGTTCTAGACTGACATAGTGGTGGATGTAATAAATGTGATGCATTCAGTGATCTAAGAGCCAGCACAATAATTGTTCATATTTTAATTATAATCATATTGAAAAGTCACTCTGGGGAAGAGGTGAATTTGAAAAAAAAAAAGAAATTATGGAGCAAGATGACATCAAAATCAAGTTCTAAATGCAACTCCCCAAGAATGCAAAGCTCTGGTTCTTTCTTTACATGTTAGTTTCTAGTTTAAGATGCCTCACCTCCCCCTTGCTCCAGAATGCCCATGCAACAGAGAACATATGGCACAGAATACAACATACTGTGGCTTCAGTGTTGATCACATGAAGCACACTGTCACATTACAGACCACTAAGTGAATGGGTGCATCCCTGTGATAGGTATGAGTTGTGTCCTTTGAAACCAAGATCCTAAAGTATTTTCTGTGCAAAAGCATTTTGATAATTCCCAATCCCCCCAAATCAATCAAACGAGTAAAAACCAAAACCAAAATAAATACAAGCCACAAACTGTGGAAACTGAAAATACTCTATTGTAACCTGTCTTTGGCTCTCAGTTGGAATGGGACTACTGGTGGCATTTAGAAGAGAATGGCTCAGCACTAAGCCACAGCCACTGGTTCATGCATCTGTGTATGCTGCTTCTAGAATAGGCAGCAGGGAGCTAAGTGGAAAGGACAGGATACACCAGGAAATAATCAGGTGGGTCCAATACCTGGCCCGAGGCACACACCTGCCAGCAAGCAGAAATGTTCATACAACGTGCGAGGGAAGAAATCAAGAGGAATGGCTGAATTTTTCATGACTGCAGAATCTGCTCAGAAATTCTATCTGACCTTTGCAATGTCTGATTCTCATCTCTAAAGCAAATTTTATTAACTGCCAAGTCAACCTCCAAAATTCTCCCATGAAAGAAAAGTTATTGTGGACATGCTCAACCAACTAATTCATGATTCTGCCCATTCAGCAAAAGAAATTTTACTTAATTTTATCAGATTGCCAGGCTCTCTTAAGCCCTCATTTCTGTATACATTTTAGGTCTACTGAATTCTTTAACTCAAAGGCAAGCCCTTATCGATAAATTAAGGTCAGAGGTTACTTCTTAATATTCTAGCTACTCTGTACAATAAGGTTAATACATTATATTCTTCATTTTTTTCTTTCTGTACTGGAAAAATAATGGCCCACAAGTTACCCTGAACTGCAAACCTCTTCACTGAACCATATGAAGCTGTTTCTGGATATTTCATAGTAGAAATTAGAATGTCAAGGTTGAGGGATACAAATTCCTAGGGAGGGCTCCCAACTATGAAGTGGATGTTCTCACAAATAACCCTTCAATATAATATAAAAGAAAAGAAAATAATGTGACACATTTGTGCATAGGCTATGTTAGGCATGGCCTGAAAATTATTTTAAGATTCACCACTTATAATTTGGAGATAAATTTTCAATAAACATTTACTTATACTAACTTATTTCGCTATACATTGTTTCTGTCATCCTAAAATGTTTTTATTCTCATTTTCATGGAAGTATATGTATGTGTTTATGTGTGTATATACACACACCTATATGAAGTATAAGATCTCATTGTAATATGATGATATCTTCAGGGACTATTACCAAGCCTGGACAAAAGCATCTTGTCATTTTGTTCAAAACAAGCCTGGTATTTATCAGGTTACAGTATTCCTTATCTATTTATTTATTTGAGAAAAGTTAAATATCAAAAATTAAAGTATGTGTACAACATTATATACACATGCATTGTGGAATGGCCAAATCAAGCTAGCTAACATGTGTATTATCTCTGTGTGGTGACAATGCTTAAAAGCTACTCTCTTAGCAATTTTCAAGCACATAATAAAGTATTATTAACTACAGTCGTCGTGGTATGCAATGGATCTCTTGAATTTATTCCTCCCGTCTAACTGAAAGTTTTTATCTTTTGACCAACATCTTCACAATCCTCTCCAACATTCCTTTTTAAATATTTGAAATTTGAATTAAGAGGTTTTGAGTATTATTTATTGCTTTTAGGTTAACTATTCCAAGATCTATGTGCCTCTTTTTCAGAAGATTTCTATTTAAAAAAGGAAGTAATGTAAAATCTGTAGGACCTCTTTGTTAGACGGTATAATATTCTATGCTACTTGTCAGTTTTTATTAGAAAACATTGGAAATTAAAGTTTCCTGGTGCCTCATTAAGTTAAGAGAGTTACAGTTGCATGCCACCTTTGTACCTGCCTCAAACTAAATAAGATTTGTAAATAGGTGTCCTCTGTGACCGATCAATGTGATTAATTGTATTAAATGTGGTCAGGTGACCCACCCGCTACACACATTTTGAGAGCAGTCATCTGGTCCTCTTGATAAAGCTGAGCTATGTGTTCAAGACCAGTCCCTGTGCCCACCCCTTAAGTGGGTAAAGCTAGCCTGTGGTGTGTGTGCGGCTGAGGTCAGGGAGGAAGTCTGCCTGGAGCAGAGGAAGTAACATCTCAAATTTACTAGTATTGCTGCTGCACAAACCATCACAATGAACTTCTGTCCCTTAGTATCTTGAAATGTTCTCAAAGAAACTCTGGCCAATTCAGAAGATTCTTATCTTCCAGATCCTAAAATAGTAGACCCAAAAGTCCATTTAAAGTTTCATTACGTGACTCATACCTGTAGTCCCCACTTCTCAGGAGGTTGAAAAGGGAGGATGGCTTGAGCCCAGGTGGTGGAGGCTGCCATGAGCTATGATGGTGCCACTGCACTGCAGCCTGGGCAACACAGCAACAACCTTTCTCTTTAAAAAATGTTATTGGGTGTTTTAATTATTATAATGAACTATTGATTGACTAATCGATAACATTTTACTAGATACAGAGAGGATCTCTTGGGTGGCTTCACTGTAATTACAGACCTAGTTTTTATCATCTTATTTTCTAAATATTCTTACGTTTATCTCACTGAGTAACACTCACTCATTCTACGTATGACCAGACACCATTATCATCTTTAAGCCTTAGGTATTAGAAAAACAAACCACTGATACTGGGGATATTTAAAGAAATATGATTTGTTTAGAGATCATTATTTGAAATATAAAATTCTCTCTAAAACCTAAATTTTTAAATGATTGGTAATCATATTTCTAGGTACATTTATCCAGGTAAATTATACTCATTCATTATTACCACTTAGCACTTTTAAACCAAGTAGATTTATTTCATTTCTATCAACAATTATTATTCACGTGTGCAATTCATATGAAATTCATCTTAATGAAACTCACCAATTCAAGTAGGATGTTCTCAGGTCTTCAGTCAAGAACCTAACGATGGTTTCGTTTCCTTCTTTTCAAAATAAAATCTGTGCAGTTAATGATATAATGACTATAATGCATGGAAGATGTCAGAAATTAATGTAATGCCTTGCAAGATGTGAAGCTGCTTCTTGTAAAGAATGGGTGAAGAGTGCAGTGAGAAATGTAACGCTCACCCTGCTTTAATGCTACTCAATGCCCACGAAGCCTGGAGCTTCAGTGTTAAATCATGATTTTATTCTTTGCCTAAATCATTTTTCCCTTTTTCTTCAATATTTTTGTGTTTTATTTTTTAAATAACTGAATCATAGAAAGTAACTGCAGTGCCATAAACCTAGGGTTGTAATTTTAAAACTAGTTGATAAAATATAAATTACTCATTTTCTTTTTCACTGGTTATTGCTCTTTGGAAAAAAAAAAAGACAACGGTGGGGATATTAGGGATCTTCTAGTCCAATTTATTTTATGGATGAGCAAACTTGGGCAGACAGAGATGAAGCAAGTGCCTCAAATCAAACCATTACCTAGTAGCAGAGCAGTGTGGACACCCTGGTTGCCCTCCCAGTGGTGCCCACACACCAGCCAATGTCCTTGGTGGTTCCCAGATTCAACAGGAGCTTCTTCCGTGGACCTTTCATTTGAAAACAACACAGACGTGCAGGTCTTCTCCATCTGTGTACACACAAATTTAAGAAACACATTTCTCTGTCAATAAAAGGCCTATGCTTGTCTTTTCCTTTAAAACCGCCAGGTTAGGACATTTAATAAAGGGGTAGAACATGGCTTTGCTGGGCTCCTGCCTCCCTGCTCTGGGTCCTGGGCTGTTCCCACAGATGCCTTCCCTCACACTCTCTGGCGCTGGACCAAGAGGGAGGATCACTCCCAAGACCTTCAGGAGTGTCCCCACCAGCAGTATTTGCAATCAAGAAGGTGCAGTCTTCTGTGTAACCATCTCTCTCTGGTGAAGGAATGTGCGATAGTCATGTGGATAATTTTGGACCAATAGTCCTGCCTGTTACCGCCTCCATTAAGCCACAAATATTTATCCACATACTTATTTATATCCCTCTTGTTTCCAAAGGATTTGTGGCCATTCCACACCCTGTAGGAAGCCAGTGTTTTTGACTATGTTTAAGGCAAGTCTTCTGCAGCTTTTAGCGTACATATTCTAAGGTTTTAGACATTTTTAGTCTTTGCGTACTACTAAGATCTATCAGACTGTCCCTAAGGCTAACAACAATAAAAGGAAAATAACTAAAATGGCAACAAGTAAGAATAGTAGATGACCATCAAAATAGCCATATTGTTTTAAGTGAAAATGTTTGCTTATACAAAACTAAATTGAAAAGTTATGTACTCAAAGTCTAATAAGCTCCTTTATACTAATGGTGAAAACATTTTGTCTCTTAGTAAAATGTTAATTCAATGTGAATGATATTTTTCTACCTTAAGTAAATCTACCCCTCTTGACTATAAATTAATAGAAATAGATACAATTATAAGATTTTAAAATATTCCCCTTTTAAAAGTAACATCTCAATTATATAAATATTAAAATCTAGAAAGGAAACAGAATACACGATTGGGTCAACATCTTACCACAAGCATCACAAATTAATTATTAATTTTCTACAATCAAGTAATTGATCTCTATGTATTAAAACATACAGGGTCCCACATAAATTATTGTTAATTGCATTAGTGTCATTTGTAGTGCTATATATGTTCCATTGAGCTTTAGTGAGAGCTATTTAAATACACACTATAATAAACATACTACACATCAGGGTTTTTTTCCCCCTAAACCTGCAGTTATGAAGGAAAAGTGTAATCAGAAATTAAGAGGAATAAAAATGGTAGGATTTAATAGAATCCTGGGGATGGCCATGGAGAATAAGTTGTTTGGAAATTGTCTTTCTTTACTTTCAGCCAGTGTCCTCTCGTATAATAACTTATTGTTCTCATCAACTTCTGCAACAGTGCTCAAATGTTAATATGCATTACAAATGTCTCGGGAAATTTGCTAAAATGAAGGTTCTGATTCCTTGGGTCAAGGATGGGGTGTCTGATTTTGGATTTTTAATAATCTCTCAGCCAATCCCAGTGCCACTGGCTTGCAATCATAATTTGAGTAGCAAGGTTGCAGCGCAGTGAGTCTCAAATGTGGTCCATCATCCATCCACCTGCGACAGATTCACAGGACTGCTTGTTTAAAAAAAAATACAGGAATGCCAGGAGTCACTCCAGATCCAGTGAATCTACGTTTTGAGACTAGAGGCCACTTTTTAGCAAATCCTTCGTGTGAAAGTTTATAGACAGCAAAGTTTGAAAAGTCCTGCTCCACAGGAATTCTCCAACTCAAAGTATATGTGCCTTTAACTCTAAAAGTTAGACATCAGAGTCAAGAGCACCTTTTCACAAAATAATCAAATTGAGACAAGGCTGTCAAACAGAGAACTGGTGCAAACAATTATTGCCCCCAAACAGTAATGCCCGATCATCAACTGTTTGAGAAGCTCTGTCTCCTTGTCTCTTTATTTGGTGACATAGTCTTTAACTCCAAGAACAGTAGCCCTCCAACACCAGCTGCATTAGAATCACCTGGTGGGCATCCTAAGCAAGATTTCTGTGCCCACCCCAGAGTTTCTGAGTAATTAGATCTGGGTTGGGGTCCAAGCATCTGCATTTCTGATTTCCCATGTGATGCAGATGCTGCTGGTTTGGAGAACACACTTTGTCCTAGACTATTGCATAATTTGGATCACTCAAAAAGTCTAGAATTTTGGTGTTCCATTGCATTTATTTATTCATTCCAAGTATTATTTAAAATGAGCACATTTATTGTCCACAAACTGCCCACATGACGAGACAGTGCACAGGCCTTAAGAATGAAACAAAATATTGGTCCCTGTTTTCTGGGATGTTATAATCCAAGTAAATCGATCAAACTAACTCATAAAACCACTCAACGATACTTCAAGGAAGCACATAGCAACGTGTTAAAAATGAATGAGTTATACTCAGAGAACTCCAAAAGTTTTAACCCAGCTTGGATTGGGTTAGCTTAGATTGGGTTAGCTTGGATGTATTTAATGAAAAATATGGCAGCTGATGTGTTCCTGTTAGACGTGATAGCAAATTGAAAGAGCATTAACTCAGTGTTTGTAGGTTCTTTGGTCTTTTCTATGAAAGCGATTGTATCTTCTTCAAATGAGAAGTGCTTGGTACCTTCCTTTCTGATCCTTATATTTTACATTTATTTTATTTAAAAATAATTTCTTATTGTGTTTTTTCAAATATGCAATATTTCATGTGATTCTCAAACAGGAAAGTCACAGTGCATGATCTGAGTGGATTCATTCACAACCTATTCACATGGGGTTCGAAGGAAACAGCTCCCCTTGAAGCTGGGCTCTGGTCTTTCTATTCGCTTCGAATCTGATATGAGCAATGTGACCCGAAAGGTTACACATTGGCCTTCATGTTTTTTGTTTCCTTCTAGAAATTGTATGCACCTTCATTTAAAGATGGATATTTAAGAATATTTTCAACATTTTTTAAAATTAAGTTTTCAAATATTACATATTGTCTGTAACTTGTTTTATTCAACTAACATATGTAACTTAGACATTTTCCATGAATACTGTTTTTTTTAAGCCTTTCAAACTTCCCACTTTATAGATTGACCATTGTTTGTTTCACCAGCCTGCTATTAACGTATATGAGGTTGTTTTCAATGATTTGCTCTTATAAACAAGACCTGCGTAGGCAAACCCTCAAAAGAGACTCAGCTCAGGAGGGTTGTTGGCTTCACCCAGGAAATAATTCAGGAATGAACCAACAGAGAAAGAAAGCAAGTTTATCAGAGCAACAGTGTGCAGCAAAATGGCGGCTCCATAGCCAGAGCAGGGCTTTCTCATAGGCAGAGCAGCCTAGAGGGAAACTCAGGAATTGCTGGCTGGCTTTATTTATGTCCACTCTTAACTATGTACTAACTGAGGGGTGAGGTATTCAGAATTTTCTAGAAGAGGATTGGGAAGTTCTGGGAACTATATAAGGTACCTACAGGTCATTGTCATGGCATTTATAAACTGTCATGTTGCTGGTGGGAGTGTCCTTATGCTAATAAGCAGTGAGAACAACTAGAGGTCGTTTTTGTCCCATCTACTGGTTTTTCTTTTTTCTTTTCTTTCTTTCTTTCTTTCTTTCTTTCTTTCTTTTTTTTTTTTTTTTTTTTTTGAGATGGAGTCTCTCTGCGACGCCCAGACTGGCACAATCTTGGCTCACTGCAACCTCTGCCTGCCAGGTCCAAGTGATTCTCCTGCCTCAGCCTCCCTAGTAGCTGGGATTACAAGCACACACTATTATGCCTGGCTAAATTTTGTATTTTTATTAGAGACAGGGTTTCACCATGTTGGTCAGGCTAGTCTCGAACTCCTGACCTCAAGAGATACACCCACCTCGGCCTCTCAAAGTGCTGGGACTACAGGCGTGAACCACCATATCTGGCCTCTGTTGGTTTCTTTACTGCATCCTGTATTGGTCAGAGGGTTGGTGGTTGGTTTTCGAAAATAAATCCTGCTGGTCTGCTACCTCAAGACCACAATTAACAAAATCATTCGTAAGTTACACAGTGAGTAGTCAAGCTACATGATCGATCATGAGAAGTAAACTGCCAGTTCAAAGGAAAGGTGTGCATTTTTTATTTTGCTAGTATTGCCAAAATTCCCTCTGTAGGGGTTGAAGGTATGGACAGACCAAAAGGCTGTGTAAAAACCAAAGTTTTACCCTCTATGGTTACATCACATGTGGAATGTTCCTAATCTGATAGCAAAAAGTGGTGCTATAGATAATTTGAATTTCCATTTCTAGCGTTAGCAGAGATGGAAATTCTTTTCTTTCTGTTCCCTCCAAAGTATGAACCCAAACATATTATTTTAGTTGTTGGATGGTTTTACCTTAGGAAATGAAGAGTTTTCTTTTTAACACAGTAAGTTTATAAAATATAATAAAGGCTGGGAGCGGTGGCTCATGCCTCTAATCCCAGCACTTTGGGAGGCTGAGGCCGACGGATCACCTGAGGCCAGGAGTTCAAGACCATCCTGGCCAACATGGTGAAACCTCGTCTCTACTAAAAATTCAAAAATTAGCCAGGTGTGGTGATGCATGCTTGTAGTTCCAGCTACTCAGGAGGCTGAGGCAGGAAAATCGCTTGAACCTGGGAGGTGGAGGTTGCAGTGAGCCGAGATCGTGCCACTGCACTTCAGCCTGGTGACAGAGCAAGACTTTCTCCCCCCCAAAAAAATTAAAATTAAAAAAAAGTATATCATTTTTATTTCCACTGGATTTTGAATAATAGTTTTAAAAACCCACTTAAAACTTACAAAGAAAAATTATTATTTTTATAAGTTATTTTAATGAGTTTAATTTTTATATTCAAGTCATTTATCCCTTAGAAGTGTAATCTGGTGAACTTCATGAAATACGTAGCACACTTACCTGTGTTTTCTCCAGACAGCCACAGGTTGTTCTGTTAATAATACCATTTATTTAAATGTATTTCCATATTATCTATAGTGATGTTTCTTATTTATGGTTGATAATAGTTATTTGTTCCATCTCTGTTTTTTCTTGACCAATTTCACCAACAATGTGTCAGTTTTATGAGTCTCTTAAACCAACCTCTGGCTTTGGTGATCCTCTGTGTGATTTACTATTCTATTAGTTAATTTTACATTCTATTTTTTTCATTGTTCCACCTTTTGCATTTTTTTGCTGTTATTTTTCTAATTTCTTAAAAGAAATGTGTCTTTGGTACATTATTTTTAAGGCTTCATTTTATTCTAATTAATGTATGCATTTACAATTTAAAAACCAAACCCATGGCATTAGCTAAATCCATAGGTCTTGAAATGTGCAAACTATTTTAAAATTACTTTCAATTCAAAATATTTTATGTTTATAATTTGTAATTATAAATTATTGTAATTTCTTCTTTGATTTGTGAGTTATTTGGAAGTATATTATGTATTTTTCAAATGTTTGATAAATTTCTAGTTTTCTGATGTCTAGCTTAATTCCATTGTCTTCAAGAAGTATATTTTATATGATTTTAATGTTTAGAAATAATTTGAAACTTGATTTATAACCCAGAATAGGATCAATTTTTGTAAATGTTTTATGTGTACTACATACAAAACAATATGTATTTTGTAGATGTTGGAAATAATATTCTAGAAATGTCATTTTGGTCTGGTGTGCTAATATCTTTTATGCCCTAATGGATTTTTTTTGTCTGCTTATTTTATTAGTTAACATCTTGCACAGTGCTGGATGTGTTTATATTCTCTTTTGGTGTTTTTCTTTTGCTTTCCATATTTTCATAATTATTACATCTTCTTGGTGAATTGGTCCTTTTTTATCATTATGAAATGCCCATCTTTAATGTTTTTTGTTGTTGTTTATTTTGATTTTAAATATATTTTTGTTGTTCTATGTAGTTAACATTTATTTGGATTTACCCAAATATTTATTTTTGTCTTCACTCTTTCCTGTGTCTCTGAACCTTCATTGGGAGTGTTTTTTCTTCTCCCTGAAGGACACCCATTAGTGCGAATTTAAGAGTGACGAACTGCGTTAAGTTTACTTATAAAATTATAATTATTTAATCTTTATTTTTTAAGGATGTATAGCTTCAAATATACTTTCTTCTTGCTTCTATTGTTTCTGCTTAGAAGCCAGCTGCCCATTTTATCATTGCTTTTTTGAAATTAATCTGTGTTTTGTTCTCTGGTTACTTTTATGATTTCTTGTTCCCTTTAGTTCCAGCTATGTCACCGTGATATTATGAAGAATTTTTTAAAGTATGTATTATTATGTTTGTTATTCATGTACCTCTTTAACTGGTAGCTAGATCTCTTCTGTCATTTTCAGAAAATTGTTAACCCTTATTTCTTCAAATTGTTCTCTGTCTCATTCTTTTTCATCTGTGTTTCATTCTAAATATTTTCTGTGCATTTATCTTGCCATACTTTAATCTTCCTCTGTGTTTATTCTACTTTTACCTCATTCTTTGAGTCTTCACTTTTATTAATTATATATTTTTTGTTTTAGAATTACCATTTGGTACATTTTTGTAGATTCCAGTAGTCAGGTCAAGTTCTTTATCCTGTTTTTTATTTCTCTGAACATATTAAAACTGATTATTTTAATGCCTATGAGTGAGAAATCTGTCACCTGTCTTCTCTGTGTCTGTTTCTATTTTTTGTTGTGTTTTGTGGCATGCATGATTGTTTATTTCCTTCCCCATTGCCTGGTAACTATTAATTACCATGACAGGTTGTGAGACATGTTGAAAAACTACAGAATAGTTGGAGGACTATGATGTTACCTTCTTTGCAGAGAACTGCTCGTTGCTTCTGGTAGCAGATTAGAAACCTCAGACATCCTGGATCACATTTTTCAATTCCAGGGAGAGTTGTGGTTTGAAGCTGTCTTGGTATCTTTACAAACAACTCTTATTTCTAGGGTAGAGTCTCTTCAAGTCTTAAACCCAAACCAGGAAATTTACTAACACTGATCTCCATTCTTGGGGTCCCCAAGACTCCAATGTGCCCCAGCCCTGTGCCTCTGTTGTGTGTCCTCTGCAACATCGGAACCTCTTGGGGGTAGGCTCTGGTGAATGATACTTCCAATCGTACACTGGCTCCAATTTCTGACTCAATACCCAGAGTTTGCTTATTATGTCAGATATTGGCACCATAATTTTTTATTGCATTGTTAGATCTCTAATGTTAAAAACTCAACTGAAGTGAACAGGGGAAGGAAAATATTTTGTATTTACCCATAATTTTACAGTTACTGCCTACACGTTTTCTGGCTTATGTAGTTGCCCCTTTCTGGTCCTTTCTGGGAGAAGCACACTTTTCCTGGGATGTTTTGTCTACACTCATTGGTTTTCCTAGTTGCCAGCTTCTCTAACACACAGTCCTGGATATGTGAGGCAAGAAGGAAGCCCAGGGAACCCAACGCCATCTTTTCCCTCAAACCCTGAGTTCGCTGGCTGATCTGCCATCTTCTCTCCATTTTTCAGAATCTTTTAATATTTATTTTTTATATATTCCACCCAGGGTGTTAGCTATACTTAGCAGGGTATATAGGGAAAACTGTCTATTTCATCTATTCAGCTATCTTTCTTTGCTTTTTAGTTATACAAGTATATTAGCTAAAATTCACATCTCCTAAATATTTAGATTTAAAATGCAACAGCAGTTGGAAGGTTATGCTACAAAAAAACGTTTACAAAATTTCAAAGATAGTGGTAGCATTGCTCAAGAAATTTTACTGATCTATGTATTTTGTTGTAAAATGCTGATCTTTAGTAAACCAGGCTGTTTTCTGCTGGTGTCAATTTTATACTCTTCCTTGCACCAGATCCTTGGAATGTACAATTCTCACATTTCAAAGCAGGAGCTGGGAAGAGACAGCAGAGAGTGGGGAACCTATCCCACAGCAGGCAGATTCATTCCAGAAGACTGAGCACAGAATTGAGCATCTGAGCTCCCTCCTCTTATATTCCCCCACTGGTCACAGCACATTTTTCATTTCCGCCTGAGTGTAGGGGAAGCAGTATACATGATTTCATTTGATTTTAACAAATATTTATTAAGCATCTACTTTGTGACAGGTGTTTTGCTTGTTGCTTGGAGATACAGAGACAGCAAAGGGTAGGAGTTCCCCCTGTCCCCTCCGGAGGTTTAGAGGCAGAGCCTTCCAGGAGCAGCAAGTCTCTTGCATCAGTGCGGTAAGAGCTGAGTGAGGAGAGCTGCAGCATTGCCCTGGGGCCTTGGCTAAGGGAGGATGCAAAAAATAGTCCCATCACTGGGTATCTACCCAAGTGAATATAACTCATTGTATTATAAAGAAACATGCATCTGTATGTTTATTGCATCACTATTCACAATAGCAAAGGCATGGAATCAACCCAAATGCCCATCCATGGTAGACTGGATAAAGAAAATGTGATACATATACACTATGGAATATTATGCAGCTATAAAAAAGAACAAGATCATGTCCTTTGCAGAGACACGGATGAAGCTGGAAGCCATTATCCTCAGCAAATTAACACAGGATCAGAAAAGCAAACACTGCATGTTCTCACTCATTAGTGGGAGCTGAACAATGAGAACACATGGACACAGGGAGGGGAACATCACACACCGGGGCCTGTCAGTAGGTGGGGTAGGGGGAGGGAGAGCATCAGGATAAATAGCTAATGCATGTGGGGCTTAGTATCTAGGTGACGGGTTGATGGGTGCAGCAAACCACCATGGCACATGTTTACCTACGTAACAAACCTTCGCGTTCTGCACATATATCCCGGAATTTAAAATAACTTCTTTTTCAAAGAAAATAGCCTCTGAGCCCCATCTGTGAAAGTAACCGCCTCTTACTAAAGGGGGCAAATCCAGAGAAAGGGAAAAGTACCTTCAAAGACCTGATCATAGTTTTAATTATAAGGCAAGTGGAGTTATCTTTGGTGGTTCTGTTCACATTTTCTTCCAGAAACTGCCTAATCAGCTCTACTTTTGGTGACGTCATACTGATTGACATCCCCAGTTACGTGTTAAAGTCATGTTACAAATTTTATTCTTAGGCATGAGTGATTTGATTTTTCTCATTTCAGTCATAGCTGTACTTTGGAAATGAATACAAATGTTGAATGTTGCTAGTTTCAAGGCGAGTAATAAAATTTCCAACACTCTGGCACTTGAGCATTTGATAAAAATTGACTTATAGTAAGAATATTTAAAGCCTAGTCAAATGCCGCATCTATCTGACCATTTAATCACAATTAAAACTCCAGAACTGAAAGAGAAAAATGAAGAACAAAGAAAGGAGTGGGATGAAGAAGCAAGGAAGGGAGGAAAGGAGCAACAATGTGAAAGAGAAAGAAAAGACATTGGGTGCTGCTATCCAAAGATGCATGGAGGCTGACGGCTCAGTGAACATCTCTTACTGAACACCTAAAGGGGGCCAGGTATTGAGGGCATCGGAGTGGCCCTAGACGGATGTAACTAAGGGACGGCCAGCTTCACAGGCGTGAAGCTGTGCCTAGATACCAGGCCTTATTATCTGAAGGATGCTGAGCTTAGTTTAATGCTCTGTTCTTGCTATCTTAAAATTTACAGGCTAGACGAATGGCTCATGTCTGTAGTCCCAGAACTTTGGGAGGCCAAGGAGGGTGAATCACTTGAGATCAGGAGTTTGAGCCAGCCTGGCAAATATGGCAAAATGCCATCTCTTCTAAAAATGCAAAAAATTAGCTAGATTTGGTTACCCATGACTGTAATCCCAGCTATTTAGGAGGCTGAGGCAGGAGAATCCCTTGAACCCAGGAGGCGGAAGGTGTAGTGAGCCCATATTGCACCACTACACTCCAGCGTGGGTGAGAGAGTGAAACTCTGTCAGAAAGAAAGAAAAAAAGGGAAGGAAGGAAAGAGGAAGGAGGAAGGAAGGAAGGAAGGAAGGAAGGAAGGAAGGAAGGAAGGAAGGAAGGAAGGAAGGAAGGAAGGAAGGAAGGAAAAAAGAAAGAAAGAGAAAGAAAAAGAAAGAAACAAGGAAAGAAAGAAAGAAAGAAAGAAAGAAAGAAAGAAAGAAAGAAAGAAAGAAAGAAAGAAAGAAAGAAGAAAGAAAGAAAGGGAAAGAAGGAGAAGAAGGAAGGAAGGAAGGAGGGAAAGAAGGAAGGAAGGAAGGAAAAAAGAAAGAAAAAGAAGAAAGAAAGAAAAAGAGAGGAAGGAAGGAAGGAACAGAGGGAGGGAAGGAGACGGGGAGGAGGGAAGGAGGGGAGGACGGGAAGGGGGGAAGGGAGGAAGGAAGGGAAAAGTAATGTATAACAATTTTACCTAAGAACTTGTGTTTTTTAGGTGAAATTTGATGGAACAATAGATCATGCACGTGAGTGGAGCAGATATGGGCAATATGTTTGTCTCTTGTTCCCACTCCCTGATTGCACAGAGTATTGCAATGATCCACAAGCACAGGATTCTGGTGGCCTGCAAATGGGTGGGGGTTCAGCAGGATCCACTTGAGTACAAAGCAAACGTTAGTGGGGAAACTGGCCACCTTAGGAGGCTGTAATCTTTATTCAAACCGAGTATCCCAAATGCAGAAAGACCATAGCAATGCAGGAATCACAAACAATCACGGGCCCTTCCATATGCTTTCTTAACAAGTGTTACTTCTCACTGATGCTGAAATGATGGTGTAGAAGGAAAGGACAGAGACGCCCACAGCACCCTCTTTATTCTACTTTCTCACTCATCAGTAAGTCGATCATAGACAATGCTGGCAGACTATGTGCATACCAAAAAGGGAAATAAAAAAATAAAATCCCTTGAGTTTGTTTTGTGAAGGATTTCCTCTCTTCTGCTAAGAACAAGATGCACGTACAAGTTATGAACAGCACACTGTATAATTTCAGGGATACCAAAATTGCAGGTTAAAGAGCATAATGCTTAAATGTCTTTTATTTGTATTTTAAAGAGGCATTGCACAAGAGATGAATGGCAAAGCTCATGCTAGTGATTTACATTTTTGTATTTTGTTGGTTAGAATGACATTAAACAGCATGTTTAAAATGCAATGACAAGTTGAGAGAGAGACCGTGGAAAAGGAGAAAGCCTGTATTTTGGCAATTTAATGGCATGTTTTTATTTCATTTTGAACAAGGGATGGGCATTGTGCTTTTGCACTGTACTGTGCAAAGCATGTGGCTTCTCTGGCCCCAGGTCTAAACGGACTGAATCTGATGAGGGAACATTATTTGGCTCGGTCACTAAACAATATTGTCAAATGCTCAGAGGGAATTTACTGAAGAAGACTGTGATCTTGTCGCCTTGTTATTGTGATTCTCTAATGATGGGGTGGAGGGAGTAAGTATCCTCTTACATTTACTAATTTAGGAGGATTAGAAATATTTAGACATGTGAGACATTTTTAATACTCTTTTAACCAAGCAACACTCACCAATATATTTCAGCGTTACTATTTCCATGAGAAGGCATTTAAACATAAAGGTGTACCAATCCGAGCTCTCATTGTTAAATTAGAGGGCTGTCATCCCCAAGATGGTAACCTAGTGAAGGTTTTATGGGATCTTTGGGGTGTTGCTTCTCTGGCCTGAAACCTCTGGCCAGTGGCACCTTTTCCCGAGTTTTACTTGGGCCTACTGGGCGTATTCCACCCACTTGGTCTGGAAGGCTGTGCTCAGCTTATGCTGCTACCCGGGATCCCACGCCTGCCAAGGGTGAGTCAGGTGTGGAGCGGTGAGGGGTTTGTGAGGGAGAGTGAGGTCCGGCCACTGCGCCATCAGACATGCCGACTGCTGCAGCAGGGTGGGCAGCTCTGGGTGCTGGTACAGGCAGCGGCTCTCTGGGGGGCTGTGGCTGGACCAGGTGCACCACAAGCAACTTCCCTGACTGGCACCCGGGAATGAAGAGGTGTCCAGAAGCTTAGAGATGCCAGTCACTGCAAGACCACAAAGAAAGTCACAGCCCTGGCTCTGAGAGTTCCAGGTCTGCACTCCCCTAGGGGGCCATAGCTCTCTTTTCCTTCTCTTCACTCACAGTGTGGTGAGCAAGGGACATCTTTCAGCCCTGTTTGTGTTATAGCTCTTTTAGCTTTGCCATTTGGTGGCAAACGGCACTGGTTCTTGTCCCGTGACCAGGAACAATGGGGTATGCAGACAAGTGGAGGGGGATCAAGGTGAAGAGGAGCTTTATTGAGCAATAGAACAGCTCACAGGAGACTGGCGAGTAGTCTGAGCAGCTCTGGCTGAGCCCGGAGCTTGTATGGGCTGCAGAGGGGAGAAAGTGCCAATTGGTCCATGGACAGCCATGAGCAGGCCCCGAAAACTCGCCACAAGCTCCCACTCCAGCCCATAGGACTGGCAGCCCAGCCCCCAGTCTTCAGGCCCTCCCTGACCTGAAGGTGGGGCCTCACTGAGGATCCACCCCCTTCCACCTAGGAATCTGTTTGCCTCCTACTGCCATTCATGGCATCTAGGCTTGGCCGCAACTTTGTTCCAATCAGAGCAGGTGCCAACAGCAGGGAGAATCCAGGCAGCATGAACAGGCACGTCTGTGTCCATGAGGGCAGGGGGCCTTCCCAGGTCCCCAAGAGTGCAGGAATGCCTGCGTCTGCCCCTGTGGTCTGGGCAGCTGCAGCTGTGCCTGGGGTGCAGGGCTTCTGCCTGCTCCATGGAGCAGGAGCCTTGGGTCTGCAGCCCCAGTTTGGGCAGCTGCAGTGGCACCTGGAGAGCTCCTACCCCAGCTCAGAAGGGGCGGGGGTCCCACTTGTCCCCAGTTGCTGCCAGCTCCGTGGAACATGCAGCCCCAGCTGTACCTCCCTGCTGCAGCTGGCATGACGGCAACGGCAGGCCATCTGGAGAGGCTACTGACATCAAAAGGCAGACAATTGTTTTTGCAAAAGAATGGGGGTTCAACATCCTCCAGCCTCCCTTACCTTGGAAAAGTTCCTGAATTGGGAAGATCGGAAAGGCCCAGGAATCTACCTGCCCTCTTCTCCATCTCCTGCTGCCAGTGCAGGGAGCTTCCCCGTGTACCCTGGTGACATGACGTGGTCTCTTGGGCACTCTGGTGCTGAATCTTTGGCTCACTCCTTGTATGACTGTCACTTGGTAGAACCTGGAAGCTCACGTGTCCCTGGAGGCTGAGACACCAGAGGGTAAGAGGTGACTCAGCCATAGCCCAGGCATTGGAGCCAGCCATGGGAGCCTGCACAGGGACCCACTATGACCCCAAGTGTCGGTGGAAATCCAAGTTAGAGAATATGCTTTGTAACATTTTTGCAAACACACAGTCTCAGAAATATTCTAAACATGAGAGGAACATAGCTTGAAAGCCAATTCCAGAGAAATACTGAGTAATTTGGAGACAGGTATTTAAATAATGAAATTCTGGAAGAGTAACACGCCTTTCCGATGGGTTAGAAGAAGCTACAACAGTTAGGGTACAAAGCGATTCGTTCTGAATTAGGTTGTTAACTCCAAGTTCTTTTTTTCATACTTCGTTTCAGTGTTTTAGTCTTAAGAGGTATTTTCAATATAAAAGCAATTATGTGTGTTTCACTACAAGTATCTTTGTACTTGTAAGTTGCATAGTGTCTCTCAGTGATTACAGCCAAATGAGAGCCATCTGAATATTGTTACAATTTTAAGGTATTTCTTATATTTTTATGTAAGCTCCAGTGTTTATTAAAACCCTAGCTATAGAGTTAATGGCTAATATTATGATAATAAGATTATATAATTAAGTAAATTTTTACAGTCTTACCAAGAAGTATTAGATGCCAGTTACAGGAAGGAGCATTAAGAAAATGTAAGAGAAAAAATCTGTGCAATAAATTAGTGGAAAATAAATTCTACCCTCTGCTCACTCAAGTAGGCAGCTCTGTCATGCCTCTCAGTTTATTTATTTACAAAATTTGGGAATGATAATTTTAAGTTTATTGTTTGTAAGCTGAAACAAGAGAGCCATTCCTGCAGTTTACATTTCATGACTTAAGTAAGGCCAAATCAACTAGAACTGAAAATCATTTGATAGGAAACAGCTGCAACTGCTTAAAAATGTAGCAATTAAAATTCTTCCACTCCTTTGATTCCAGCTGAAAGTAATCATTTTTTTTTTTAATGTGGCAGAATTTATTAGTGGTCTGCTTAAAGGTACATTTAGGATGTTACTTTAATTCATAAAATAATTACCATTTCTTCACGCTCAATAAATCTAACTTTCTTCAAGTGTCGCAACTTCTAATTGATGATGAAATTATACCATTTTCCAACAAATAATTCATTAATATAGTAGATAAAATTGATTAAACTATAACACATTTAAATTGTGTCTTAAAGTAACATTTTTTCATAGCTTTCAAAACCAGATTTTATTTTTAATAATCAGGATGCTATCACTGCTCCTCAGATTATTTGTTATGTTAGGGAATTTATTATTAATAATTATTATTAATAATTACTATTATTATTAATTATTAACAATTATAATCGTTATTATTATTAATAGTAATTATTATTATTATTATTATTATAGGTGTTCAGTTTCTCTACCAATGTTCTTCTTGGTTCCAGGGAGAAATACAGTAAATTCTCACAACACCATCAACAGGTTCTTGGAAACTGTGACTTTAAGAAAAAGGTATCACAAGTTTGCTAATTGGTATAAAGGAGAGTTAAGTTCCTATGGCCTATTTCTGGTTACAAAAACATGACCAAATTTCCAAATCAGGATCAAAACACATCTAATAATAAATATTGAAGTAAATGTGAGCTATACACAGATTTAAGAAAGATCAATGAAAATGAGTGAGAGAATTATTTACCCAAGTATTCCAGTTCAGCATCAACTGGCCTGGATGCCATCCTTTCGCAGGGTGCACTCACACCTGCACCCGCCCTTACCCTGGGACCGCGTAGACATGCCAGTTCACCTAACATGGACCAGAGTGCCCCAGAGAAGACACACACGGACTTGGGAAGAATGTGCCAACTCCCGGCAGTGGATGTGGCTGGAAATTAATGTTTATTCTCATCAGTGTTATAAGGAATTGACGTTGAATGAAAACCATTATTCTAGGACCCACTACATATTCTTTCTATACCTAAATCCTACGTTCAGGTGAATATTTATTAGACTTCGGCAGAGATCTTTGATCAAATTTACTCTTGTTCCAGGTAGGTATCCAAGTAAATTCAAAATTGTAATATTATTTCCTCTACTGTATTTTAATTAAAATTTGATTTTAAAATAACTTATTTTAAGATGTTATTTATAGATCATTTGAAACTATCCAAAGTCTGCACGCATTTCTTGCCACCATTGCTGCTGGAAGAATGGCAACTCAAGTAACGTTTATTTGGTTTTGTCTAGACACTAAAAGCAGCACATCAGACTGAGTAAATGGTATTCCTGGCACCTCCTTTGCCAAGGTCACTCAACAACAAAAGCTTTGATCAACTGGTTGATTAAATTGGTTACAATGTGGTGATCAATTAGTTACAAGGACAAGTTGAGATTTCTTACTGTGGCACTCAGGAGCTGAGGGAACCTTCCTGATACTGACATCGGCTGTGTCCAGTGTAAAGGTTCTGTTCCAACAAGCGTGTTCTGTCCCACAAAACTCAGTGCACACAAGCAGATGACTCTACAGCCTAACGACTCCCTCACTTCTTTTGTTCTAAGATCCTGGAAGTCGATTTCTTTGATAGAAAAGATGTTTTACAAAATATTTATTCAAATATAATTTGTTCAAATATAATTTTTACAAAATATTTTCTTTGGGTTTCAAATTCTTTTCAATAATCATGCCTCTCTTCACATACCCCTTGGTGAACACATCTACATGGATATTCAGTATTTGAAGTGAATTTCACTTTTACCTAGCCAAACTCCAACACCTCTAAAACATTAATCTGTTATCTGAGGTCACCTCAGCTAACATTAAGCAGCTGTTTACTAATGCAGAATTTGGTAAAATTCATTTATCTATTCCAAATATCACACATTATGCATAGCACATATTCTCTCTCTCTTTCTCTCTCTCTCTCAATCTCTTTCTTTTTCTTTCTCCCTCTCTCTCATTTGCTGTCTCTCTCTGAAGTTAAAATTTCCAGAAGATTTGGGAGGAACTAAAGAACATTCAGAAACAAAAGGTCACTCTCAGACGCAAATACTAAATGAATGCTCGTATTATTTCATGTCTTCACAACAGTCTTCAGCAATTTCATTTCCTTCTATCAGCTTTTGTTCTACGTGGAAGTGTAAGTGGATACTGGCAGAGTAAGTAATAAATCACACAGTTGTCATTTATCCGTCGGCTCTATTATCATTCATGTTTAATGTAGCCCATACTTGACTTTTAAGACTTTTTTTTTTTTTAAGGGAGAGTTCAGCATTCCCTTTTACAATGCCATCTACAGAATGCATTTACACACAAGAGCTGTGCTCATTCTTCCTTCGGTCTAGTATAGGTTTGAATGGTGACTGCATCTAGCACCAGCTGCACTGCTGCTTTCACTTTGTGGTCAAACTCGTAGAAGAAAGGGGGTCTCCATCAGAGACCATCAGACACCGTACTTAACTCTGAACCGAAACCAAAGCCATTTCCAATTTCTGGCACGCTGCTTAGATAGCTGCTTAAAGCCAAAATTCTGGCAAAATAGCTGCTTAAAGCCAAATTGTATTACTCTCTGGGCATTATTTTTTTTCTTTGTGGAACATAGGAAAACACCCACCTAGTATTTATTTATTTATTTATTTTTTTTTTTGAGATGGGGTCTCACTCCATGGCCCAGGCTGGAGTGCGGCCACCTATTGAAGAATGGTATAGAATAAACTTTAGCCAGAAATGAGTCAGGGGGTTGAGGCTGAAATCTTCATAGCATAGCCTTTCCCTAGCACATGTTATGTCTGTTAGTTTTCTATTTTTCTTCCTTTTGCCTTAGACAGCACTGACTACAATGTTAACTTATTTTCAAGAATTCATGGCTTTTGCCACTTCAAGGTTCAGGCCAGACTATGTGATGAGGCAGATAATATGCTTACATTTGGCAGTGGAGATATTTGATAATTTAGCAGCATTTTTACCAAGAAGTTTCCCTTCTGAAACATAATTTCGTGACAGTGTGAAAGCTGGGTTTTGGTTGATGTAACTTTTTTTTTTTTTTTCCAGTTCTTTGTACTACAATTGCTCCGTGGCTAAGACACAGTTAACAAGAATCAAGGCCTTTCTTATTAATAAATATATCATGGCTCCGATTTGTAATTCAAATAACTGAGAATTTAAGAGATTAATATTTAAATGAAAACATTAATCCGATGATGCCTCCAATTCCATCAGCTGTAGATAATGATATCTGCTGCTGAGAATCAAGATGTTTGTCTAACCCATATCAGAATTGTCAGCCGCATTACTAGAACTCTGGGTGCTTGCTTCCCACTCAGCCTCTGTGGCACCAACTCCACTTTCTCTGTGCCTAGTTGGAGCCTTCACAACCTTCACGGCCTGGCTCAAACTCACCTCCTCCTTGAAGGCCTCCAGGATCTGTCTGGATCATAGTCATCGTCATATCTACCATTTAATTGCTATAACCTCTCATCTGGAAAATAGAGATAGCTCACAAATGGTGCCTGTCGTTATTTAATCATTCGTTTTGCACACTTTCCCCCACTGGCACTGTGTGGTCCTAGACTTCAATCATTGTGTGGCTTACAAATTGTATATTTTCACAAAACTGGGTACAGAACTGCACTTATTAATAGTACTTTTATACTCAGTATTTTTGTTGATTAACTTATTTTACATAGCAGAACCTTGATTTACTTAAGAGAGAGAATTACACAGTGGGGAACCTTTTAAATGTAGTTTACTGAAAGTGAGAAGTAGGGAAGAAGACAGACCATCAGATACTCCCCTATGTCTTTTCCACGCCTTGTTCATTTTCCATCCCTGAATACTGCTTCTTGCTGCCCCTCAGCTGAGTTTGGGCCTGTGTAATTCTGACCAGTGGGCTTCATTTGTTCCTGACTTGGAAGGTTCTGGCGCTTTGTAGTCGTGTGTAACTCGAAGCCCCTTCGTCTGAATTCTGAGGGTCCTCACTGAGCACATGCTACCTCTGCAAATTTCTGATGTTCACTCTACTTTCAGAAAGAAGATTTTCAGGAGTAGGACAATGCCCATGCCTGAGCCTGTGCCATGAACGTGCACCTGACCCCATGTTTGCTTTGCAGCAGAAGCCTTGAAAAGCTTTCTCCAGGGACCTGCAGTCCAAGACCCATGGGGATGCAGACCACCCCGAGGCCACTGTGAAATGCAATGTACTGGTCTCCCGGCTGCTGTCTGGAAGCCCCAAATGGTCCCACTGCCAGGCACAGCCCTTCTGACGCTACATGGTCTCCCTGGAGGCCTTTCCTAATTGACTATTCCTGAGGCTGCCCTGCCAGACTTATTTTATCTCCAGAAGCTTCCTGCTTCACAAGCAAGGCTAAGCTAAATGGCTGTTTTGGCAGGCATGCTCTGTGGACGCTAGCCCTTGGCTAGTCATGTTGGACTTCTTGAGTGGCAAGCACACTGTGCTGGGATTGCTGAGCATAATATAGGCACGGCTGTAAGAGCTTCACATTCAAGACACCCTACGTCTTACTTTCTTATCTCCCCCTCATATGGGGTATTCATACTGGGTGTAAGGACTCAGGGGTGCATAGTGAAATGGACTCTATTATTCTATTTCGTCATCCCTAATTCTGCTGTTTCGTGACTGTTTGATGCCATAGAGTCAATAACCCTCTCCAGTGCTAATCTTTGAGGCCTAAAAATCCCTATTGCATGGGATACTTGTGAGAAGCAAGACAAATCACATGAAAGCATTTAGTATAGCATCTGTAACATGCTAGGTCCTCAAATCTCAGTTTTCTTCCTTAAAAAAGTTGCCATACAAAGTAACTGGGTTCCCTTTCAAGGTGAGCATTACAATTTTAACATTTTTTAAAAAATTTTTGTTTAAATGTATATTTATTTACCATTTATGTTTCATAGCTTTATTGAAACTTTACTGTGTTTCAGCTTTATTGAAGCTTTATTTATTGAAGAAATGATTGTATTTATTTATTTATTGAAATCAATACAGTATTATTTAATGAGTTGCTAGTCCAATAACCGCACACATGCAGATGATGAAACCATTGTTGTGATTAAGATCATGAACATATTTGCTCATTATCCTCCACATTTTCTCTGTGCCCATTTCTAATTCCTCCTATACATCCTTTCCTTCTGCGTTGCTCACCCCTCCCCATGCAGCCATGATTCTGTGAACTGTCACTTGAGATGAGCTTGCATTTCCTGTAACATACAGAAATGGAATGATAAAGTACATACTTTTTATTGTCCAGCTTCTTTCACTGAGCAGTTATTTTGAGGTTTGTCTGTTTCATTGCATGTATCAATAATTCACTTCCTTCCGTTTCTGAGTAGGATTTCATGTGAAGGACATACAATTGATTTGTGTGTTAATCAGCTGATGGACATTTGGGTTGTTTGCCCGCTTGGTTGTTACAAATAAAGCTTCAATGAACATTCATAGATCTAAGTGTGAGAGCTGAAAGTATAAAATCTCTGAAAGAAAACATAGGGGCAAAATTAATGCCCCTTGTTTGGCAAATATTTCTTAATTATGAAATAGAAAATAAGACTGGGTACAGAACTGCATTTATTAATAGTACTTTTATACTCAGTATTTTTGTTGACTAACTTATTTTACATAGTAGAACCTTGATTTACTTAAACGATAGAATCACAAATTGGGGAAACAGTTAAATGTAGTTTAAATAAATAAATAAATTTTTAAAATTTAAATGAATAAAATTTATTTAAATTAATTAAATAATAAAATAACTTAAATAAAATTAATAAATAAAAATAAATAAAAATTATGCTTTTTCAGAAGACACTGATAAGAAAGAAAAGGGCAAGCCACAGAGTAGAGAAAAATACATGTAAAACATATATCCAATAGGAGATATGTATCTAGAACATACAAAGAACTTTTACAACTCAACCACAAAAAGACATGTAATAATGAACAACAACAACAGCAACAACAACAAATAGGCAAAGATTTTAATGGACCCTTTACCAAAGAAGATATATGGATGACTAATGAAAACATTAAAAAGTGTTCAATACGTTTAGTCATTATGGAAAAACAGGTCAAAACCACAATAAGACACCGCTCCGTACCCAGTACAGTGACGAAGATTAGAGTGACCTCACCACATGTTGCTGAGGATAGGACTAACTGGAGCCTTTCAATGCTTTTTGGTGGGCGTGCAAAATGGTGCAGCTGCCCAGAAAACCATTCCGCAGTTTCTTAGAAGTTAAACACAAACCTACCATATGACCTAGCCATTCCTTTTCTGGGTATTTACCCAAGGGAAATGAAAGCATATGTCTACACTAAGACTTATAGCTTTAAGTTAAAAGAAAACAAACCAAACTCAATATATAGAAACCAACATTTCAGAGTCACTTAAGCTTTGCAATGTAAGCCAGCACCTCAAAGGGTCATTTAAAATTCTGTAATAAGAGACAACTCAGGTCTTCTTGATTTTCATCAACTATTTTCTAAAATGTGGTAGGAATCAATGACTTTTAGAAACTGTGGTATAAAGGGTAGATGTGATACATAAACACAGGAAAAAAAGACAGCATCAAGCATGGAAACATAAATTTGAAGAAGACACATGCTAATGAACACACCAACAAGCAAAATACTTTTAAGATAAATATACTAAAGACATAGTTTCATCCCACTGAATGGACCTAAAATATGCAAGGAGAGTTTTCAGATATGTTTCACGGGATGATATGCTGTTATAGACTCACAATCAGGCTGCAGATCCAGGTGCATAGCCCTGGGAAGTCACTGCACCTTCCTGGCATTTGATGTGATGTTAGGTTTCTGTGAGTCCTGGAAATGTCTGTAAGGTTTAAAATATTGATCTTCCAATGAAATAGCTCTCATTGGTACATATACAATTTCAGATATCACTTTTCTAACAGGTGAGCTATTTCTGCTTTTGGTGTTATTACTACATCATCATAACATTACTACTCCCACCAAATTTAGGAAAATTAAAATCGCCACTGCTGTATGGAATGGTTATTTTAGAAAAACTTCTGAAAGTTAATCATGATTTACAAAAAAATAATTTTGAATTTGCTATCTGTTTCAAGAATTAAGTATTTTAGTTCAAGTTAATAATGTATATTGTATAAAATGTACAAATGCAGCAAATTTTCTCACTTTCTTCCAGTTATCCACGTACTATATTAAGCGACATAATTCACACCCCAATTGACAGCTACAAAATGAACTGTTCTAGAAATCTGAAACCTTTGTCTAATATTATTCCCCATATGTTTCTGGTAAATAAATAACTGAGACTTAAAAGAAGTGCCATCTTTGCTCTTGTTTCAAAAGAACAAAGACTTAGTATCCTTTCTGCTTCTTAAAAAACAGTCCTTTGCATCATAGATCAAGTCACATTTGAAGGAAGCCAGTATTAATATTTCCTTTTCATTTTATAGTACTTAGAAAGTAGTTCAAACGATTTCCACACATCTGCAACTTAGATGTAGATACACCAAGGCCCCTAAAAATGCAATCCTAGCATTCTCATGCTTTAAAAATTATCCGAAGGACTGTCAACCAACTGTTGGTCCTAAATCATCTGGCTAACCGACCGAAGACATCAGCCCAAATTAGTAAGAGCAATAATGATTTTCCTCTTTTTGGCTATTTCTTTTAAAAATGTCACCTAAATTATGAGAAACCTAGGCAAACAATCTAAAGCCTCGTTTAACTTTTTCATGAGTCAACAAATGACAGGACACACGCACTGCAACTCAGGTAAACAGAGGCAGAGGCATTAGGTGGGTTCATTTTCTTTTTTTTTTAATTAATTCTTTTTTTTTAATTATACTTTAAGTTCTGGGATACATGTGCAGAACGTGCAGATTTGTTACATAGGCAGTATACGTGTGCCATGGTGATTTGTAGCACCCATCAACCCGTCATCTAGGTTTGAAGCCCCGCATCCATTAGCTATTTGTCCTAAGGCTCTCCCTTGCCTTTCCCTTACCGTCACCCCCGACAGGCCCCAGTGTGTGATGTTCCCTTCCCTGTGTCCATGTGTTCCCATTGTTCAACTCCCACTTATGACAACACTCAGTGTTTGGTGTTTCTGTTCCTGTTTTAGTTTGCTGAGAATGATGGTTTCCAGATTCATCCAAGTCCCCGCGTCATTTTTCTTACCCGCTCCAAGTACACCCAGGTTGCATTGTCCCTGACAATTATACTAGAAAATATCTTCCCCAATTAAAAAAAAACAAAAACAAAACAAAGCAACAACAAAACTCAAACATGAATGTATTGGAACTTCAGTTCTCTGTACGTAAAATTAAAAAAAAATATGCATTATGCAGGTGTATCTCTACTGGGAATAATTTTCGTTACCATAAGAATATCTGCTTGAATGATATTGGCGAGCCCCGCAGGCTGTGCACGCCTTTGCTCTCTTTCTTCCCAGTGACGTCATGGAGCACTGTTTGTTGCATTTCATGTTTCCCATTTGGCGGTAATAATCTTTCTAAGTTTGACAAGAATTAAGTCATTTCAAATGGTTTTCAAGCCTCACTTTCAATTCATGTTTCAAATTGCAGTATATGAAGCATGTAAAACACTTGTTTCAATGAGAACATGATGCTTGCATTTAGTATTTACACAATATGAAATAAATCATGTCAGAATTAATAAGGTCTAATTCTATTAATGTCAGAAAAGATTAACGTAGGTTCCCTCTTCTAAGCAGACTCACCCGATACTCTGTGAATTATTCCTGACAGTGTTAAAATTAGACTAAGCCTACAAATAAAACAGACCAGCAAATAAATTGAAGTAATAAATTAAGATATTGTGTAAATAAAGGTGTCTGTGGTAGAAGAAGCCAGATTTGATTGAGAATCCTTACTAGATTTGTTACCAGGAACATACTTATGACTGTATCTCCTGATAATCCCAGTTGCCTCTGAATTGAGCTTGTTTCTTGACATGTGTTTTTTATTAAAATGTAATATTTACACTTGGGATATAAAAAAAAGTATTGGTAAGTAGGAGAGACTATGCCACAGCAAGTGAGCATGATTTAATAACATAACAAAAGAGATTTTGCTTGTTAGATTAATTAGCTTGATCAGAAGTAGCTACATGCATATCAGCTAAACGCATAACCTCATCAGTTTGTATAGTTCAGTGAAAATGTGGATGGGTGATTTAACTTGAATCATCCCTTTTATTTCCACACTTACTTCCATTTCTTTTCTTGCATGGATTAGTACTCAGGGGATCTGTTTCTCTAGAAAGAAAGAAAAATAAAATGTCTGTTTAATTTAACTTTTCACTGAATATTTTCTATTAGACACACAAAAATGTTATTTTAAAATATGCTTATTATTCCAATTGGTAATAAATGATATTATTCCTAAATTTCATTAAAAATATTGATCGAATTGGGAGGACTGGGGAAGAAAGAAGAAAAGGTAAATTTATCTGAAATAATGAGGAACAATATAGGAATTTTGCTATGTTCTTAATAGGCAAAGTACTTAACAAAGAGTATTATAGATAATATTCTTTATGATTTATATATTATGTATACATTACTCAGTGCTTAGTGTGTATGTTTGTATTTAAATTCTCTGAAATATTTTATGTAAAAGTTATTATAATCCAAAAAAAAGTAGTTAACTCATGGTAGAAAAGTTTGTAAGTAACTATAATAAACCGTGATTTTATTTTCCCCCAAAGAACATGCTTTGGAAGCCATGGGTTAATACATGGCTTCAAACATTAAATTGAGAAGAATAAAATGAGGAAATATGGAAGACTATAATTGCAAGGCTTATGAGGAAGTTGTACGTAGTTTACATTGTAATCTCATAACATATCTGTAACATAAAATATCTCTGAAGCATTCAAATGACACTTTGTAGGAAAATGTGAGGGAGACCTGCAGGACAAGTGGGTGAAAGTCAGAGAAATACTGTTCCCCACAGAGTGGTGTGCTCAGGAAGCAGAGGATACACTACATATTTGTTAAACAGTTGGTAGGTAGTATACAGCTGATTCAAGGACTACAAGGTATATGAAAGTATATATGACATTATCAATGCCCTTACTAAGTTTGTAATCTAATATGACAGGTAAGATTTATTGTATACAAATTAGTGATGATGATTAATAAAGTGACTAAAGAAGTCAATGCTAAGCATCAAGTGTTGAAATCAGTTGTAGGTGGGGATTTTTAAGGCTAAGTGACTTTGGACATTATGGTAATATTAGGGCATTAGAGTACAGAGGTGGGGAGGAAACCAGAGAAAATCCCCATGAACAAGTATTTAACATCAGTAAAGTAAAAAATGCTTCCTAAATGCACCTCCGTGTATGTAAAGTGGTGTCTCAGAGACGACAGCTCATAATAAGAAAAGCTTGGAAGCAAACTTGACTTTCAACAACAGAGAAATAAAAATAAAAGGAAATGTTAATACATATCATGTAATTAGCTAGAAGTTGAAAATTACACTTTCCATGTTAATACTATTCAATTCTTTGGTGCAAATTGTATTAACTATGCTAAGTGACAATAAAAACCAGGATTAAAAACTTTATGTGGAGCATAACATTGTTTGGTTTTAGACATGAGAAATTATTTCTGGGTCAAGATGTCAAGTGAGCTCTACCTGCAACTGTTCTCCACAGTGAATATCCACACATGCATGCTCACACCTGCATGCACACACATGCACACTCGCAGCACACGTGCATGTCTGTTGTGATTGCTGCAGAACTCAAAATGGAAGACTCATATGGAGCAGAATACAGGAGAGGAACATTGACATTGAGTAGGGCTGAATTGACAGGGCTATGGGTAGCTCCTGAGAGTGATAAAGGCATCAAAGTTAGCGCTGTGCTTCACTTATCTGTTACCAAATTAAAAGCCACTCCAAACTGCATGGCTTAAAGCAACACCCTAGTATCTGGCATCTGGAAGTAGGCTCAGGTGGACATCTCTCTTTTCTCACTGGTATCTCTCAGCTGGCTGCAGATGCCCAGCTGGGCCTGAATGACCAGGGGTCCACATTTGTGTGTCTAATAAAGGTGCTGTCGGTCTGCTGGGCTACATGTCTCCAGCAGGCTGGGCCTGGCTTCATATCATGATGGTCAGGTTCAAGAGCAGCAAGAGGGAAAACATGCCCCAATTCTCAAGCACATTTCAAATGCCTGCTTGTGTCACATTTGCTAATATCTTGTTGCCAAAGCAAATACTAGGGCTGTGTCAGTTTTGGAAGGGAATGCAGAAGGGCAAGGATGCAAAGAAGTGTGACTCACTGGGAACTATGAATGTACCAGGAAATTCCAGATCCCAGGGAACATCCAATGTTGTTGCAACTGCCCAGAGTAAGAGCTAGGAGAAACCTCTGTTGCATGATCTGACTAGAGACAAGCACTGTAGAGGGCAAAGTTTGGCCCTTCTAAAACCACCCTAAATAAAATCGAGCACACTGGGAGGGGAACACTTTGCTGTGATATGTGTCATAAAATAAAAATTATAAAATATCTTAGTGAGTTTAATAAAATAAAGCCCACAGTCCAAAGTGGTACAGAATGTATATCTGAATGGAAACAATGAAAAAATGTGAAAATGATTTTAAGTCAAGAATAGTCATAGTACTCAGAGATGTAAAGGAAAGAATAGTAACCATGAATACAACAACAACTATATACAAAAATACCAGCTGGAGGCCAGGCACAGTGGCTCAAACCTGTAAAATCCCAGCACTCTGGGTGGCCAAGGTGGGTGGGTCACGAGGTCAAGAGACAATCCTGGCCAACATGGTGAAACCCCGTCTCTACCAGAAATACAAAAAGTAGCTGGGCATGGTGCATGTGCCTGTAGTCCCAGCTACTGGGGAGGCTGAGGCACGAGAATTGTTTGAACCTGGGAGCCAGAGGTTGCAGGGAGCCGAGACTGTGCCACTGTGCTCCAGCCTGGTGACAGAGCAAGACTCCTCCTAAAAAAAAAAAAGAAAAAATACCAGCTGGAAATCTTGAAGTATCACTACAAAAACACAAACTTCGATGAGTGCTATAAAGGGTCATTTTGGCACAACAAACAGAAATAATGAACAAGAAATTAGAGAAACTTGGGAAAAAATTAAAAAGACCCAATGTATTTCTTTTAGGAGATCCAGAAGGAGATAATAGATACAGTGAGCAAGGAGTCATATTGAAAGAAAAAACATGCTTGAAAATATTCCAGAATTTAAAAAATAAATGATTTCTCTTCTGAATAGCCAACTGAGAGCCAGGAAGCTTTGAAAAATTGTGTGTGTGTGTGTGTGTGTCTCTCTATAACTAAAAGTAGAAATGAACATAGAAAAACACAAGTGGTAAATCACTAATTGCATAACCTAACATTTTTTCTTTATGTATGCCACATTTTTAACACTTTACTATGAGTATATAGTGTTTTCATATTCTTAAAAATATAATTTAAATATAAAAATACTAATGCCAATGACATTTGGCAGGAGGATGAGGAATAAATGGAATTTGAATAGTGGAAGAAATCTATGTTAGGACCTATGTTAGTCTCTGAAGGTGTTGTACAATTTGGAAAGATGAACCCAACAGCACTAAATGAAGTAAGGCCTTTTTTTGGTAGTTGAGCATCTGCTAAAATTATAGAATCCTATTAGTTTCTAATAATGTAAAATCAAATCATACATTTCTCAATGTAAACCACCACTTGAAACTTACAGAGGCCTCAAACCTATTGATAAAACAGATATAACCCTGAATTTTCCCCTTTTTAGATCTTATAATACCTGAAAGGGCATAAAATTACTGCCTTTTATCAAAAGAATTTTATTAGCAGCTAACAATGAACATGCTCCTATCTCTTCCAAGGAACAAAGCAGGACATTGCTTTTCTGTTATTGATGGCCAGCTTTGGGACCTACTTAAGATGAGTATTCAATGTTTTTCCACTCTCATTTTTCCTTGGTGATAATTTTGGTTCTTGTGCTGTCAATGTTTATTCCTGGCACCTTCCACTCTGGGCAGAGTATACTTCTCTAGACCATTGTTGGGAGTGACCACGTAACTTACCTTGGCCAATGCAGCATTAGGAGATGTGGTGTAAGGAGAGGATGTACATGTGTTTGCATGGTATGGCTTGGCTCTTGTGCTCTGATGGTGTGCCATGGGAAGAAAATGCCTAATTGGATACTACACCACCTTCAGCCCTAATGCACCACTAACATACATGGAACAGATATGAATCAGGTCCATAGCTTGCAGCCAGTCCTCGAACCAGCAGTTCAGATAAGAGTTGTCCAGTCAGGCATGAGCTAGATCAAATAGTGCTCTACCTGAAGACCCACAATATGAAAACATATGCTTGTTGTTGTAAGCCAATCTTGTGGGGATTTTTTTTTTGTACATTATTATGACTGTAGCTGACTAATGAATCCTTTCTCTTTTCTTTTCTTTATCTGTCTCCTACATGGCCTTTATTATTAGAAAAAAAACAAAACAAGATCTGAGCTGAAATTAAATCAGGTAAAAGGATATTGCACTTCATGGAAAACTGAGCTTAAGCAAAAGTGAATGTCAGACATGACTGAGTAGATAGGTGCTGAGATACCATTATTCTCTGTTTATCTGGACACACTGAGTCTGTCTGTGTCAGGCAAGTCCAAATTGTTTTGATTCAGTAATGAAACTGGAAAGACTTCTAAATGCCCTATGCTAAAATGTATTTCATATTTTGCTTTCAATGCTGAGGTCTTCCACAGTAAGGGAAATCCATCTAGTCTTTCAAGATGCCTGCAGACATAATCTTATACTGGATAAATTGCTATGTCATGCTGGTTTGAAAGTTGAGGCACCTGGATGAAGGTCTATAGGTGGAGTCTTGGCCTCCTGGTGCCATGGTAGGGGTCCCTCTAGGCTCTATAACTTTCTGGGTTAATACTTTCTAGGAAGGGTTTTCAATCTATTCCTTCCCCACTGACTCCTTCTCCAGTCCCAACCTTAAACTACCAATTAATACGTGCATGATTGTTGCTTCATTGGGTGTAAGTGAATTCCCTCCTTACTCACCAAACTTCACATGGATTAAAGACATGAAGACAAATTAAGTCAACAGCTGTGGCACTAACATCTGTGCTTCACTTTATTAGCTAGTAAGAATGTTATAAGACTGTCTAGCTGAGACTGACTCACGACCTCACAGCAGTATCCTCTCACTTAAGGATACAGCCCTTAATTCCTCATCTGAATGTCATGATATCTTCCGTAAATATTCTCTGTATCCTGAAATGTCACAACCACCAGTGTTAAATGTCTCAACATGTGCCCTTTGGTTTGTCTGCATACTGTATTGGGCTATTTCCGTCTACTCTCATGACACTTATTACAAAACATCTGGCTCTACTCTTTCTCATAGATGCTTTAAGTAGAAAATGCAGGTACCAGCTTCAAACTTTCTTTCATCTGTGGAAGAGAGCCTAGTGTGTTAGTAAAGTTTAAAAATCTTTCCGTGGGGTAATCCCAAGGACAAGAACCGGTGATATTCTGGGAGTATGTCCCATGAGCTTCTCTCCTTGGCTTATTTTAATCTGGATCACTTGGCTATAATACATAATAACCATGAGTATAACTGCTTTCAGGGAGTTCTGTGGATCTTCCTAGGAAATTATTCAACCCTAAGGGTGGTCTTGAGTACCCGAAATTTACAAATTTTGTAAGATGTGAGAAGGTCTTGTGACCCCCACATTTTTCAATTGGTGTCAGAAGTGAGAGTCCTCTTGGAAACTCCTTAACTCTGTAGTTGGTGTCACGAGTGAGATTGTCAGAAGGAGATGCAGGGCTGGCTTTACATGCCTTCTTGAGTGTGTGCTCACACTCAACATGAAGTGTTTGGAAGAGAAGGTTCCTACTAGAGCAATCCCTCCAACTCTGTGGGTGATCTTGGGAACAGGGCTGCAATGATTATACAGTTATTTCCCACATCACCTCAACTTTCTTTTCTTCGACCTAATGCAGTGGTCCTGAGACTAGGGCTGCAGAACTGGATGTTGGCAGCATGGATTATCCTGTAGCAAGAAACTGAAACTATGTTTTTCTTTTATACCAGAATTCTAAGGGACTGATGGGGTGGACTGTGCATTGATCCCTTCTGGGAAAACTGGGATTGACAAAGAATATAGCAATATTGTCTGATTGAAATAGCTCGCTAATTCTGTACTTCTGTAACCCTAATGTACACCACTGAGCGTGAATTGAGTGGACTTGCTAGATTGGAATTACTGCAGGCAATCTAGACCAGCACAGTCATCAAATTCAGTGATACTTCCAAAAACAGATGTTTGGGTAAATGTAATGATAAAGGAGAAAAGGAGGAATAACTGAGTTAGGCAGTGAGGCAAATCTAATACTATATTGATGTCTCCTGAGAGAGGTTCTGATCACGAGATGATATTGTCTTTTAGCTCAATTATACTGGATGTCTGAAAAGGTGAGACTATATATTGTCAAGAGCACTCCTGATCCTGGAATTGACAAGGTGAAATGGAAGCCTAGAATCTGCGTGGCATCCCTCTGGGAGACGTTGTGGCTATGTAATATCACGAGAAACTGGAGTGATTGTTAATGATGGAGTGGGACTCTACTGATGGAACAGTAGCTTTTGACTTACTTTTCAAGTTACATTTACTACCATAGTGTGATATATTATAACACTGGTGTTGCTGGTAAGAGTCTAATACAGATATTGACAATAAAATGTATTGGGAAATAGAATTAAAGCCTTCACAGGAGAAAATACCAATAAAAAATGACTGGCCTGGGGAAAAGCTGGATTTTGCTAACCATCATCTAACTTCTACGTTAAGTAATTATGAACGAGTTTGTTGTAAAGTTCAAATAGCAATAGGTAGAGAAGAACAAGGAGTTATCAAACTATCATAAAAAAACGAAAATTTATGCCATGGCTTTATAGGATGAATTAATCGCTTCTACAAATCTGTTCTTGCCCAATATTGATTTCTCCAAACATTAGCCATATTCAGATGGATACGACTGACGTAAATGTTACACTAAATGTAGATGCTCAAAGAGATAGGGTTGTTTTGTTGTAAGAGGGCCTTGGCCAAGGGCCATGGGGAGTAGCAAAAAACCAGCCTTTCCCAAAGAGAGCCCTGTCCTTTGCCTTTGCCACAAAGGGGTCATCTCCAAGCCCTTAGAACGTCCTTTCTGATAAAACTGTCTTTTGTACCTGGAAGTCTTGGTCCACACCAGATTGTCTAACAGTGTGATTTTGGGTGCTGCTTTGGGCCGTGCAGTGTCAGATTGATGTTGGGAGGAGTTGGACTCTAAAGATGAGTCAAGCAGGTGTTAGTCGATGATGTGTATGTAGCCACTCCAGACACAAGGCTTAGGACCTTCCTCTGTTGGCAATACTCCATATAAATCATACCCATCATTTCTTGGAGACAGCACTGCCTGCAATCCCACTGGCAGAGGGCCGCTGGGAACTGCGTACGGGAATCTCCTGGACTCTGCTCCATGCGCCTCTTCCCTTGGCTGACTTCAATCCATATACTTCTGCTGTAATAAACTGTAACTCTGAGTATCACAGCTTCTAGCGAGTTCTGTGAGTCCTTCTAGGAAATTATCAAATCTGAGTGTGGTATTGGTGACTCCCTAACTCTACAGAAGTATGCATGATTACTTATGGAGCACTGCTGCCAAAAAAACACATACTTGAATCTAATTATGAGAAATAATTGACAGATCCTGAAAGTGGAACATTTTATAAAAACAATTAGCTGGAACTCTTAATTGTGCCAAAAATCTGAAATGAATAAACCAAAAAGGTGGAAAGATTTTTTTCTAGTATAAAGAGTTATAACATTCAGAGGAGAGAAAACTGTTTCTCCTAACCACAGAATAAAAGTCTTTTTGTTCAGATAGTTTGGGCCAATGTAGGTCACATGCCCACCCTTGGACCAATCAGATACACCAAGAGATGGCTGTGCATCACCTGGCATAGCCTGAGTTTATGAACCACACCTGGTAGAGTTAAAGAGGTTGTTCTGGTTTTCTCAGCCTATACAGAAACTTCCCTGGGAATTGACACTGGACTCATGTTTCCTTACCACGTACATTATAAGGAGGAAAAGAGCATAGGCAACATCTCTATTCAAGAGATGTTGTTCTGATTTTGTTCTGATTTTAGGTTCAAACACACAGAAACAGCCAATGTCCACCTTCTTCTAAAACTCAAGTTACACTACAAACATAGAGGTATGTTATGTTACTTGGACTCCAACTATAGAGACCAAATTTTAATATAAATCAACATAAACCAAACGTTATTGAGACAATGAATGATGAATAATAGCTATTTTAAAATCATTAATTAACAAGGCCTGGCAACAGTCTAAGATACCACTAATATTGATTAAAAAATCTGTAGCCCCTAGTAGCATGCTTCACCACAGGTAATCTCTCTCCAGCTCATATATATATTTTTTCCTAATAGTTGGCAAGTAAGAGCAAGTTTGAGATATGTTTTAAATTTCTAGGTCCAACTTAACCAAGAAACATCTAATTCATTTTCTTGTATCAATTTCTTTAAAAGTCGTACTCTCTTGAATCCTTTTTTTTTTTTTTAAAGGTACAGGGTCTCTGTCACCCAGGCTGCTGGAGTGCAGTGGTGCCATCAAAGCTTACTGCAGCCTTGAACCCTTGGGTTCAAGTGATTCTCCCACCTCAGCCTTCAGAGAAGCTGGGACTGACTAGAGGCATGCACCACCATGTCTGGCAATTTTCTTTTACTGGTAGAGATGAAGTCTCACTATGTTGCCCAGGCTGGTCTTAAACTCCTGGCCTCAAGCGATCCTGCAATCTCGGTCTCCCAAAATGCTGGGATTACAGGCAAGAGCTAACATGCCAGCCTCCTTCCATTTTTAAAATTATTTTTAGAATCATAGAGTTTTAGCATTAGAGGTCATCATAATCACTATAACAAATCAGGGCATGGGCAAAACACAAGTCAAATAAATTGTATACCATTTTACTGGCATCAGGGGCTAAGTGCAGCCTTCTCCGTGAACAAAACCTGAGAGGTGGTTCAAAGAGTAGGAATTTACTCAGGTTTGCGCTGGGCCATGGCCTGCCAGGGTACCTAGAAGTTAATGTAAACCTCAGTGGTGGGGTTTAATCTGGTCATCATTTTCTTTCAGCCTACAAGCCAGTCTTGATGGTTGCTATCCTTTTATTTCTCTTCATGCAACATAGAGTTTGACAGATTAATGGATCCGTCTGTATTTCTTAGGTCAAAGAGATATTCCATTGCTAGAACATGTTTTAGAAGTTTTAATACACATTTCTGTATCACTTTCTTACCTTGACCCTCCGCCCTACAATCTGTTCTTTTACACAAAAAATGAATATGTGAATTAAAATTTTGATTAACAAACCAACAAATAGTAAGACACTAGCTTTTCTTAGAAAACAGATGATGCAATCCTTGTAAGATTGTTTTCTTGGGCTGTGAGCTCAGGACTTGCCTGTGGACAGACTGGGTTTTTGACTGAATTATTTACTCTGAAGTGACATGCATGCATGGGCTTGTTCCACTTCCCTTGAACCACATTTTACCTCACTCTTTGCAGCATATAGCATGGCATCATGGCATTCCATAGGATACCGATCTCTGTATGGCCTGCAAGAAATTTTCGTTAGGCATCATTCTGATAAGATAAATGTATATGCTGATAACACAGTAAATGTGCTGTGCCCAAAAAACAGATTGGAGGTTTGGATTTGACATATGTGTTGTCACATGTATGATATTTCCTGATTCGTTATGGTTACGAAGATGACCTCTGATTCTGAAATTTGATGATTCCAAAAAATAAAAGAAGAAAATAGAAGTGATTCAAGAGAGTATAACTTTTTAAAAATTGGGTGAAAATAAATAGGTTAGATGTTTCTAATATTTAGTTTGGACCTAGAAATTAAAAACATATCTGAAACAAAATAATATTAAAAACAAAAGTAAAACTAGGGCTTAAAAATGCACATTAAAATAAACTAGGAATATCTTAGTTTAAAGAAGTCAAATATATGATTGGGAGATACTAAAAAAAAATCAGATGATTAGCAAATTAATATGAAGTTTTAAATTACATGAACCTAGGACTACAGCCAGGAACGATACAGTTCCCACATGGGGTGAAATACTGAGATCAGAAATGATAGATTTGTTGCCAGCTGAAACAACTTGAACAGCCTTTAAAATTTTTGTGATATCCACTTAATAATACAAAAATAAAAATGACTATTATTTTGAAACATTTTATTAGAAAAAATTCTGTTAGCAATGCTACTATTTTGAGTAATTATGGCTCTGATTAGCCCAGAAGAAAATATACATCCTAAACTGTTTGACTTTTAATGATTAAAAAAATGGGTTTTTCTGTTAAGACAAAGAAAAAATTTAAAGTCGTCAAGCTTTAAAATATTGTCTGAAATTCAAACATTAGGAAAACAGACTAAAATACACCATGAAAGTGGCTCATCTTCTTTTATTGGGGGATTATACATTCTCTATAAATCCTCAAAATATAAGTAAATATCAATATGTAATAGTTCTTTGCTACAAAATGGAAGACCGGTCATAAAAGAAAATGAAACACAGATATCTAGCGTTTCCAGGGGAACACTTGAGTAATATGATGAATAATGTTAGTGAAATCCATTCTGGGAAACGTTTTGTAACCTGATTTTCTCACTAAACATAAAACATTGACTTCTCCATCTGACAAATGCTCGTATCAATGGATTAAACACACCGCGTGCTCCCATCACAGCCCTGATAGCGTGACACAAAACACAAAAAAAAGATGAAAGTACTTTCAATCTTTATGGGAAAGAATCAACTGACTTTTAACCTGCTCAATCCTCTCACTGATATTCGATAACAATTTATCCTTTAAATACTACTTAATTCAGCCTTAATTTATTTTCTGGCAGATGACTCCAGGCAAAGAGCAAGCTGGAATTCAATAAGAACCCATTTTTCCTTCTTGACTTTCATCCTTTCAAAGAATAGATAGCACAAATTGGTGGAGAGTTTTTAAACTTTATTTGCCATGTCATTTCACAAAGAGGACTAGAAAATCAAGCCAAAAGTGTGGATCATCTGTTTTCAAAAGCATGTCAGACTTCCGGTGATGGTGGAAACGTGAAGTAGTGTTGTGAACAATTACAAAATAAATACATTGTAAAAATACTTATTTGAAGATACTATAGATAGCACCTTTATATCTATCTATCTATCTATCTATCTATCTATCTATCTATCTATCTCACACACACACACACACACACTCCTATGTAGATGGACAGGTGTAATAAATATCCTAAAGCAAGGAGAAGGGAGATTGAACTTGACAACTTCTCAAGTTCTTGGAACTTGAGAAATGATTTTGGAAGAAGTAAGAGATGAAAGTTGTGACTTCCCAGGACACTTCTACTCAACTTGTGTAGCCACAGCTGCAGAAAAATAGTGCTGGGCAAAACCACAGCCTCCTTGGTTCAAGGTACCAGACAGATTTCAGGACTGGAAATGAAGCTAGAAAATTTAAAGATAAAATCCAGGGCTGCATGAGAACATAAGAGTAAACGAATCTATAATTGATAAGCCCAGAAGATTAAGAGGAGACTTTGCATTTACCAAATAAAAACAAGATAGCAAGAGTAGGAAAAAAATCATAGCACATAAAAGATGCTGTGGGAGTTTCAAATAAAGATAGCAGAATTGGTGACTCATTACAAGGGTGAGAAGATAAAGTTAGGAAAAACTGTATGAATTAGTATAAAAATAAAAAGAAATGAAAATGCTGAAAATGTATGAATATAATAAAATAAGAGTTTTGATCTATTATATCCAAAACCCTACTTGTGTGTTTGTGTAATTAAGGAGATAAATTAATCAAGAACATAGTATAATAAAATTGCTAGAATGGAATAACCTAAAAATGCCATAATAAAACTGTGCATCCAGAACCCAGCAAAATGAATACAATGATCTCAATAAAAGCACATTTTCTGAAATCTGAAAATACTGAGGATGAATAAGACTCTAATAGCTTACAGAAATAAAATGCAGTTTCCTTCAAAGAAATAAAAATAAAAAATGAATTCATACTTCACCTCCACTTAAACTGGAAGAGAATTAAATTAGAAATCAAGTATTAATTCATATTCCTTATACTTCAAAAACACTGGCAGCCAGAATACAATGGAATATGTCCTTCAAGTTATAAGAGAAAATATATATTTTTTTCTTTTGAGATAGGTCTTGTTCTGTTTCTCAGGCTAGAGTACATTAGTGCAAGCATGGCTCTTTGGAGTTTCAACCTCCTGGGTTCAAGCAATCCTCCAGGCTCAACCTCCCGAGTAATTGGGACTATAGGCATCCACCACCATACCTGGCTATCTTTATTTTTATTTTTTGTAGAGATGGGGTCTCACTACATTGCCCAGGGTGGTCTTTAACTGCTGGGCTCAAGCAGTCTTCCTGTCTCAACCTCCCGAAGTGTTGGGATTACAGACATGAGCCACCATGGCCAGCCAGAAAATATTTTTCATCTTGGAATTTTCTGCTCACCAAATCTGTCAAATGAGGAGAGAACAGAGGTATTGTTAGACATGCAATGCCTTTTCAACCCCTTCTCAGGAAGCCATTTACATCGTCGTCCTTTCTGCCTTCCACTTTACTGAGTTCTCTTTATTTTACCTCCAAAATACATTTCTTGTCAGTTAACTTTTCTTGTCAGTCTCTCCATTCCATGTCATCTTTCTCTCTGTACCCTAGCAACCTCCTTCTTGTTTCCATAGAGCGTCTCTCACTCCTTTTTCACGTAGCATTGTGCAGCTTTCTAAATATACTCATAGTCACTCATCTCGTTAGGCTACCCCAGAACTTTTAACAGATACTTACTGTATATAGGATATAATCTTATGCTTAATGTAGTTAATAATGCTCTGGTAGTGTGGCTGGAGTCTTTGGGAGTGGGACCTACTTTTCCAGAATCACTTGAGTCCATTACCCCCACCTCCCTGTCTTCCAAATATGGAGGCCTGTTATTGTTTTCTTGCCCACATAAAATTCCTTCTGTAGGATTGTATCCCACTTTCTCTACTCAATCTGATTGACTCCATCCCTGATTTGTAATCTTGTCTAATTCTTGCTTATTCAAACTTCATGTCTGCCAGTGCGCTGGGGTTTTGATTAAAGCAGTGCTCACACACATGTTTGACATGTAGCATCGTACCAGGTGCAGAGTGGATACTCAATAAAAATTGGCTGAATGAATAAATAAATTATTTTGTTTCTTTAAAATCAAGATTTCTCTGTCTGGCCAGCCATGGTGGCTCATGCCTGTAATCCCAGTTCTTTGGGAGGCTGAGGCGGGAGGATGGCTTAAAGCCAGGAGTTTAAGATGAGTCTGGAAAACATAGTGAAAGCCCATATCTAAAAAAATAATAATAAATATATAAATTTTTTTAAAAATTGGCCAATTGTGGCATCATCATACACTTGCAGTCTCAGCTACTCCAGAGCCTGCAGTGGGAGGATTATTGAAGCCCAGGGGCTGGAGGTTGCAGTGAGCTGTGTTCATGCAACTGCATGCACTCCAAGATTCTCTCTAAAAATAAAAAATAAATAGAAGATAAAAAAATGAAACAAATATTGCTGTCTCTGAAGGAATAAAAAACAAGTTGGGTATTTTTCATATGAATTGAAAAAGGTAGTTTTTTCAATTCATATGAAAAATATGTAGTTTTTCATATTACGGCTGATTTGAACAATATATTGGCAAGATTGAAAGCAGTTTGATGTCACTAGAAACACACTTGAACTTTATTATTTCCTCTTTGGTTTCTTTTACCCATTCCCTTTGTCTTCTTTCTTTTGATTTCTCTGGCATTTAAAAAATTTAATCATTATAAACAGATTTGACTCTATCTCAAGTGACTTAGGTAGTTAATGAGATTTAGGTTAAATTGGCCAACAATATGATCATTCCAACTTTATAGGATTTATAACAAGTACGTCATGTTCCAACTCCCAGCACAGTGAGGATTTTATAATGGCAGCATCTCCTTTTCTATTTCTAGCACTAGCTTCTTCCAGGGAGTGAGTGGCAAGTGCGGTGTGGTAGGTAGAGAGCAGAAGCCATCTGTATAATATTTATGTATAGTAATGTCAGTAGACATTTTTAGTTGAATACTCATTTTAATGATGAAAATAAATTGTATACTTTTTATCAAAGAAATTTCAAAAGTACAGACTAGTTACAAAAAAGGGTACAATGAACCACTGTGTATCCTTCATTTAGATGCATTGTTTATTTCTCTTTCTCTCTGTTTTTAATTTTCTTTTCTTCCCCTTCCTCCTCCTTAATCTCCTTTTGCGTAGTATCATTCGCATTGTTTCATTATCGCCAACTCATTAGAAAGTAAGTGGCAGACAGCAAATTCTTCCAACTGTGTAGACTTCATTATCAGTCTCCTAATAACAAGGCCATCATCATAACCATCTACAATATGAGTACCAGATTCAGAAAATGTATCATAAATGCAAGTTCTCTTCAGTATTGTGTCATTCTATTTTGTATAACATTCATATATAAAATAGATCTTCCCTAAATTAGCTTTCTTAAGTTACTTTGTTCAAAACATTGAACTAATGGACTTGTGCTCATTAATCCTAAGAGTGTTGTGATACTATTTTCTAGGTAAGTACTGCTCACAGTACAAAGTCCAATTTTCGGTTATCAAGAGAAATTCCTTCTTCTTCTTTTTGTATAGCCAATCAATTTTCAGCCACATTGTAAAAATTAAAAAGAAAATGTATCACGATCTAATAGTATTACATATTATAAACTCCATATTCATATTTCACTAAATATCCTATTAAAATTTCAACTGAAGGTGCAATCTAATATCACTATTTTTTTTTTAACCTACCATGCCTCCTTAACCATTTTCTGGAATACCTCCTCAATCTTAACTTCATCTTTTATGACATGTATGTTTTTCCAGCAGTACACCTCAGTTGTAGTTTCAAACTGTCCCTTCATTTGTGGATTTCTGATTGCTTCCTTATGACTAGATTGAAGTTTTCGTTGCTTTACTGTTGGCAGAAATACTCTGTGAGTTATGCGCTCTCAGCCCACCACATCAGGAGACATTCTTGGAATGTTAACTTTAATTGCTGGGCTATTGTTGTGCTATGACTTGATGGTTTGGATGTATTCCCAAAGCTCATGTGTTGAAACCTTAGTCTCCGAAGCAGCTGTGGAAGAGGTGGGACCTTTAAGAGGTGATTAGGTCATGAGAGTTCTACCATCAATGAACGGATTAATACTGTTATTGTGGGCGTGGGCTTCTGGTGAAGTTGTAACTTTGCCTTCCCTTTACTCTCTGTGTCACGTACTCCCTTGCCCTTCCCCCTTCTGCCATAGGAACACCCTGACCAGATGCCAAAGTCATGCTCTTGGACTCCTCAGCCTCTAGGACCATGAACCAAACTTCTTTGTAAATTACCCAGATTATGGTCTTCTGTTATAGCAGCACAAAGTGGATTAGGACAGATGGTATCTGTCAGATTTCTACACTGTAAACTCACCTTTTTTCTGTGTCATGAATTAACAATCTTTGGAGAAATACTTTGAGGCTGTTCAAATATCCTGTTCCCATCAGACTTTGTACCAAATGGTTTTAATATTTGCCTAATTTTGGCCTAAATCAATTATCACTATTGTGCTTGATAAATGGTGATTTTACTGCTTCCATCATTCCTTTTACATTTATTAGTAGGTATTACATCACAAATAAGGCTTTTCATCTCCACTACCACACTTTGAAGTTAATTTAATCCTGTATCTTGAAATCAGCATTACAAATGTTAAGCTATGGCAAAACCAGGACAGAATATATATCTGTCATGTAATACATCATGTGGCCTACTGGAAAGAAAACAACCAGAGTTTATTCCTTATTTTACTAATAACTTGGAAAGAATTTTTAAAAATATCTTCATGTATTTAATTTTTAGTATTTACACCTACCCAGTAAATATGTTATATCATTTAATATCTAAGTTTTCTTTCAGTTTTAATGGTCTTTAACTCCTGGAAAAATTCTTTCTGTATTTATGTGCCCTAAAGGAGCCAAATAAATTTTTTTCTTCTCAGTCTTATTAACAGCCAAGTTGATTAATTGCAATTGGCTAAAAACTGGCAAAAAAATTCCCTAACCCCATTAACTTATTTTGGATCTCATTAAACTTTTAAATTCTCTTGCTTTCCCTTTCCCTTGTCTATTTTGAGCTTGTTTTCAGCAGTGTTTCTTCTCTGGCAAGCATATTTGGAAAATGCACAGATTGAGCGCCAGTGTGGGAGGAATTATACAGCTAAAAAACATCCCACGAAATGATCATGGGTATTTCAATTTGCCTGAGGATTAATTATAGCCCTATAATCCCCATATCAAGGCAGTCTGTGAGTTAGAGGCTGGGCTGAGAGAGTTGTCATCCTAGTAATGACATTTAAGGCGAGTGATTTACTAAAACAAAATCTGTACCGATTTCAACCTAAATTTTAAAACAAGTCATCTAAGTACTAAGAAAAATGGTCCCAGACGCATTCCTAGCAAATTCTGTACTATAAATTGTAAGCCTACGAGAAAATGTGGTTGAAAGCTGAGTGCTGACAAAATGTATAACCCAGGGAACCATTAAGGAACGATACTTTTAACATCATTAGTAATACTTCACAAGAATCTAGAGAGCAGAATAAAACATCATTCTGGGGATAATACAAGGAATATAAAATAGTTAAGCATATATTAAAGGTTTAAAATTTTAATCCCTTAAACATTAATGTATTTGGTTGTTTCTCTTGACATTGTTCAAACAATAAATTACATATGTACAAAACAATTTGTTGCTTTCACGACTGTCATTTTTTAAATTGTAAATTTTACATCAAAAAGCATTACAGTTTACAATTTCACTGTGATTTTCCTAGAAATAAAATATTCAAAAATATATGATAAATGGTCACTCTGTCTAATCTATCATCTATGTTTGATATGTATATGCATACATGTGCATAAATATATCTCTATAAATATATGAGCATAATAAATCATTTTTATTGAGTATTTCCTTGGAAAGAGGTGCTGAGCACTTCACGTGAATTATGACTTTATATAAATTATGCCCTTTAGTCTTTTTAATATGTGTATGAGATATCTATGATTGTTGGCCCATTTTGAGTCTAGGAAACCAAGTTAAAAAGTGATTAGGTAAGTTGTTCAGAGCCACATCAAACTGTAGAATCCATTGGGATACAGGTTATGTGTGGTCAAATTTCATGTCTTTTGTTCTTAAAATTTATTTAATCAAATGGCTTCATATGGACACATTTCTTTTTTCTTCTTCTAAGGCATATTTATACTATATATATGCAAAATATATAATTTGCATCTGTTTTTACATTTGCATATATCTATACTATACACCCACAAAAAACATTTTGTACATATACATTTAGTGTTTGTTTCTTCAACAGTATGAGGAGCCCAGACGGCCCATGTGGGCTGCCCTGTACACAACTCGATGAAACCATGGAGATATTCTCTAGGGAAAGCCTTGTGCTCTAGGTCACTATGACCTTCAAACTCTATTAGCTCAAGCTTCTAGGAACAGGAAGGAAAACATTTCTCTGTGGTCTATTAAGGTGAAAATGAGAGGGGCTGATCCTACCTCTGTCTTGTGTTTCCCAGTTATTACTGTGATGTCACTAGCACAATATATTGCTTGTGGATTAGAGATTCAAACAGGATTCCTTAAGACAACAACCCAAAAGCAACAAATGTTGTCTCCTAGCTGGCATTACAATGCAGCCTTCAGTAGGTCTTTGTATTATTCCATCAAGCCAGCTGTTCCACAGTGACAAGATACCTGGCAATACCAGTAAATTTCATGTGTGTAAGTCCCCTGTTGCACTTTCTATTGCTATAAAATGAGGTATTTGTTAGTAGTAATTAACAAGACTTTTTGAAAGTTGATGAATAGTAATTCTGGTAGAAGTGTTGCAGAAAATGAAGGAAAATCTCTATTAACATATGTAAAACCAAGGACTTCTCTTTTCATAATTAAAAGAGTCTGCTGTAATCAACTTGTCACCAGGTAGATGGCTGGTTCTTCATGGAATAGTGCTATACAGGATAATTAGTAACCATCTCTCCTTTGAAAACTGAGCCCTGAGCAGGGGCAATAACCCAACAACCTTGGTGGTAGCATTCTATTTTGTTGACCCTACACAAAGCCTCTAATCCAGCTGCCATGATCGCTTTGTTCATGAACCATTATGTAATTGTGGGTAGCTTTGATTGACAGGTACATTCTGTGTTACCTTTTCCACCTGATTACTGAGAGCTCCTCTGCAGAAAATCCCTTCTGTGAAGCATTTGCATGAAACACAAATTTCTCTCCATCCTTCTCCCACTTCCAAAGGGCCAACCAAGCTACCTCTTCCAAAAATCTTCTTGTTGCTAGTTTTCTTATCCTTGCTAAGACTATAGTAACATGACTACCCCATTAATCATGGTCTAGGGGTCACTGTAGATTATTTCAAGTCATTTAACTTTATACACAAAATACACAACCAGATATATAATCTGAAGTTGTACTCACTGAGAGGCTTTCCTTTCACTACCAGTTTGAGTGCCACTGTTAACTGAAGTTGTATTTGACATTCACTTTCTGCTAGTATCAGCATAACATATAGAGCCATCTCTACAGCAGGGCTTTTCCTTTTCTGTTAACTGATCATTGGAAACTCCCTGTGATGCCAAAGATTGCAACTGGACAAAAGTGGCAATGAAATTCCTATGTATTTAACTATTTTAGTTCTCATTTAACTTTGGGTTGTTGAATTGCTGTAATGGTTGAGGGAGCAAGAGGCAGTAAAGGGGAAGGCACAGGTATCATGAGAGCACTCAGGCACCAGGCTATGAGGTTTACTTGTGTCTTTAATGTCTGTTCTCAGATTGCATTATACATACGATTTCCACTGAAACTTGGAATTCTGCGGTGCACATGCAACCTTATCGTTGCATAAGACGATGCTTACTTCATGATATTGGTTCTAGGATCAAAGTCACTTCAGGTGACATGGCTAGGTGTTCAATCATCATTAGAATTGCCAGAAGCAACCCCAAAGAGTACTTGTTGGTAGCAGAGTGCATGGTCTTAGACAAAAATCCTGGGGTTATGAGAGCTTCTTAGAAAACCACATAAAATCTGTGTGTGTCATGGACATCTCAAATGAAAAGTAGCTTACACTAGACCTTAGAGTCATTTCTAAGAGAAGACTTTTATCATTCCATGCCTCTCTTAAAACTGTCGGTACTACTAGTAAACTGGTTAATGGATTGGTACACAGAATCAAATGCAGTTTGTATTACCTCCAAAATCCAGATGCCCCATAAGCATAGCTCCTTTTTCTTTCTTCATGAGCTGTACAAATTGAAGCAATAGGTGTCTAGTTTTAGAGATAAATTATTGTCACACCCAAGAACTGTGGACATTAGACAATTCACCAGTATTGCAGGTTTCTGAATTTCCTTGAGTTTGATCTTCTGTCCTTGAGCATGCAAGTGCCTTAAAAATATGCAGGGCACTTGCTACTTCCTGTTCAATAGATTCAGTTAGTATAGCTACCATGAACTCAATGGATTGGTGCAATCATCTACGTAGTAAGGCAAACAATGTCCTCCCAAACAATATTATAACACAGAGCAAGAGAACTGACAAACTTCTAAGGTGAGACAATGAAATGCATCTCTGCCAGTGCCATGTAAATGTGAACTGCTTTTGAATACCTTTGCTGATGGGAATTGAAGTATTTACTAGGTCAATAGCCATATACCTGGTATTTATCTAGTAAACATACCATATCCTGAACCTTGGCTGCAATGGACTTCCCCACCTGTTTATGTTTACAAAAATTAACATTCAGTCTCCAAGATCAGCACCCAGCAAACAAATCATTTAAACATGGATGCTATAAAAACTACAAATGTTGCAGCTTTCCAGTATGTGGTGGTGGCACTAATTCTGCAATTCTATTAAGACACAGTTCCTGTTTTGACTTGCTATTCACATAGGCTGCATCCATTCAGTGGCTTATTTCTGGCTTTTCCTACCCAATATGACTTGCTCCACTGATCCGGAAACCAAGATGAAGATTCGGCAGGTTTCAAAGTCTCCTGATTTGGGTTTGCACTCTCATTGTGAAACATGCTGGACCAAGTCTCTACCTCTCATCTGACCTCTGTGAGCCCCTGCTCTGACCGGTGACTACTGTGTCTTGTTTGGTTTTGACTTTGAGTATTAACATCAGTTCAGAGCTAGTATTTAATATTCATTGAAAAATCATGGCATTTTCTCTATGCATCACACACTGACACTTTGGTGCATGACAGCCAGTCCCACCGGGAAGGCTTAGAGGAAGAGTCCTAATACACGCCTGTGGCTGTTTTGCAGGGATCTTTGTCAAAGAGACATATAAATGCCTTCGATCAAGGTGCCAGGTCTGTCAAGTGGGTGCTAGTCTGAAAATTCCCACAATGATAATAACTGAGTTAGCTTTCTGCCCATTAGACTCAAAATGGTCCTGCTTATATATCTTAACAAAGCTCCAGATTATTTCATTCTTGGGACCTGATTATCAATTTCCCGTCACCACAGACCCTTCCACTTACCGTGGTTAATGTATCTACCTTGCTTCTGATGGAAGAGGAGCCCCGCCTGGCCTTTTCAACGACAAGATTGGGTTATTTCCTTCAGATCCAGGTCCCATGCAGCCTCTTGCAACTTCATCTGCAGGTTACAGAGGACAGCAACCCTTTTTGCAGGATGAGACGTAATTCACTTTCAAATGTGCCTCTTTTGACTTGATTATGAGAGGGCTTGTTGACTATGACCTACCACTGAATCCAAACTCCAATAACAAACCTAGGATGTTATTAAAGCTAACTGCTGTTACAATTAAGTCCTGAATCTTGTGATAAATGCACTGATATGAATAAATTTGAACCAATCCAACATTATGTTGCATTTCTTTAGCCTAATACCTTTAGAATATACTGTTATACATTCATTTTAGACTCTTAACTTTCTCAGTATATACTTGTCTATCTGGAGGAGTTGGGATTCAGCTTTCATTATAACATGCAGGAAAATGACCATTTTGAAGACTAAAGATAGATAGATAGATACACACATACATACATATGGTATTATATACACATTGTGTATATATACAGATTATATATATTTTCTGAATCTTATTAGCCATCTCTACAAAATTTTACTAATATTTTTAAAGTTGTTAATTGATAGATCAAGACTAATTATGGGTATATGTCTATACACATAATATAATTATGGGTGTGTGTGTGTGTGTGTGTGTGTGTGTATGAGAGAGAGGGAGACATAAAACCATATACCTGTGAGCATATGTCTCTCTCACAATGTGTGTATATATATTATGTATATTATATATGCATATATAGTTAATTGATAGATACAGACTGATTATAGTATAGACACAGTTCTTTTTAATTTAAAATTATTAGTAAAATTTTATAGAGGTAGCTAGTAAGATCCAGAAGAGATGTACAATATGTCCAAGTATTCATGAATGTAATCAGTATGGACGGGATTCAGTTTCAGTTCATGCTCAAAACACTGTGCTACTCACCACTAAATGAGTAGTAGTGATCTCATCTGAAAACTGATTTCCTCCATTTTCAACATAAGGATAGGAGCAGATTGTCTCTGACTTACAGTCTTAAAGATACATTAAAAACCAAACTATCAACATAAAATTAGCATTAACTGTACTGGACCATAAGTGACAAATTGTCTGAAAAGTGCAGAATTGTTCATAGTGTTTGAAAATAGAAAACTAAAATTCTGATAATAAATGCAACTGTGCCAGCAATGAGAACTATTTAAATCAGAACAAATCTGATGATCCTTCCTAGAATTCATAGTTGAAACCTCAAGTGTAGAATCCAGCTAAAAGATGGAAAAAATAATCTCTCAAAACATAAAATATTTGGAAGAGGAAGAAGAGAATTATAACACTGCATCATCACATAATTTCCTAATTTGGCTACTCAGACAATGTAGCAAATCATAGGCAGGTATAGCCAGTCATTAGTTGTCAAAGGAGTCAGTGCAAAAATCTCAAGAAATATTATCCCCAGGTTCAGAAATAAATGTTTAATGCCCTGGGATTATAAATAGCACAAATAGACTCCTCTAGTCTGTCTTGTTTTTTGAATTTTTCCATTTTGATAAGGAATTTCAGACTCAATTTGCTTTTATTCAGCAAAGACTTAAAAAAATGTATACATATTACAAGGCTATGTCAAGAGTCATTGTTCCTATCTCATGGAGACATGTGTTGGGAAATATAGGGTCTCTCTGGACATTCTTGTGAATCATTATATTGATGACATAATCAGAGCGAAGGCTATTGGAAGGCTATGAAATATTGCATCATATTATCCAAATCAGGAAAAATGAATTCATGCATAAAAGAATAAAAAATTATCTTAAATGTTAGCAAAATGTTATGAACCATTGAAGCACTTAGAAGATAAAAAGGAACGCTGGGCATGGTGGCTCACGCCTGTAATCCCAGCACTTTGGGAGGTCGAGGTGGGCGGATCACGAGGTCAGGAGATCGAGACCATCCTGGCTAACACGGTCAAACCCTGTCTCTACTAAAAATGCAAAAAATTAGCCAGGGTGGCGGCAGATGCCTGTAGTCCCAGCTACCTGGGAGGCTGAGGCAGGAGAATGGCGTGAACCCGGGAGGCAGAGCTTGCAGTGAGCCAAGATCGCACCACTGCACTCCAGCCTGGGCGACAGAGAGAGACTCCGTCTCAAAAAAGAGAAGACGATAAAAACGAATTAAGTAAAATAATTTTATTGAGACAGCTTTCCAAAATAAAAGTAAGCAATGTGTGTAAAAGAATTTTTCCCCCATTTTTAGTAATACTGCTTGCGTTAATAATGAAGTAACTTGAAAAGCAAAGATTTTGTTTAGGAAGCACAACCCCAGAGTCAGGGCAATTAGAAACAGGCACACAGAAGCACATTACATTAGTAGTCATCTCACTAAAATATGACTCACTCTCCATGTAACATTGGTCATCAGGACCATCATATCGCAGTCTACAGGTGATCCCTGCAAGGTCAGAAGCAGACAAGTGGCAAAAGAAGCAATTTGGTGAATGATTTACCTGCATCCCCAAATTGGTCCCATTAGACACAGAAAGTGTAAATAGATTAATTTCTGTAGAGAAGAACATATTCCAGGAACTATACAAAACCAAAGCAAGCAAAACAACAACAACAACAAACAAACAAAAACAACAACAAAAAACTAAAACCTCACCAGGGCCAGGTGATTTCACAGGGGCAATATTCTAATTCCTCATGTATCAGCTAGATTCCATTCCTGAAAAACTGTATCTGCATTACTGTTTAACAGCATACTGGAGGTATTAGTCAATGAAATTAGGCAAGACAAATTAATCAGAGGCATAATAATTGATACAAACAACAAGCAAAACATTCTATATATGCAGATAAAATGATAGTATAACTGCAAAATTCTATGCAAGCAATGATAAAACCAACTCAAACAATGAAAGAATTTAGTAAGTATTACAAATAATAGCTTTCATATTACAAAAAATAAGTTTAAAAGATACAACGGTAGAGAGTATACAATTTACAATTTCAATAACGATGGTTCTCCCTTGAAAATAAACTTAATGAATTTGCTAATAAACTTTTTTAAATGTGCAAAAGTAACAGGAAGAAAATTTAAAATTATCCATGAAAAACAGAAATGTAGATTTGAACAGGAAAACACTTCTTATTCTCAAAGAGAAAGACTCAACATTATATACCTGTTAATTCTATGAAAAGTTAAGTTGTATTATAAACTGAACACAATCTCAATAAAAATAAAAAAAAACTTTTTAAAAGTTAGAAAACAGGCTTCTGCTTCTTCTAGAATTTTGCTTACAGGAAAAAAATAGAGTAGACATACTTTATGTTTCTAAGTGTAATAAAAAATCTTGAAATGTATACTTTTTTTTCTGTGAAGATTCTAAAGAAGAAATGCAGAGAAGAAATCAGGCAGACCCAGGACCTCGAGAACTGAGGAACATCACAGTGGTGGGTGTATTGATCCGGTTTTATACTTCCATAAAGAACTGCCGGAGACTGAGTATTTTTGCCAAATGCTCATCACCTCAATCTAATCATGAAAAACCATCAGATACATTGAAATTGAGGGACAATCTACAAAATACCTGACCAGTACTCTTCAAGAGCGTCAAGGTCATGACACACAAATATATCTGAAGAGATTCTCTCAGACCAATGGAGACTAAAAAGACAAGAAAACTAGGGGATAGTGAGTTAAGGAGACCAAGGGTAAAGGTGAAAAGATGCGGTTATCTCAGATGAATGTCTAGAAAGTGAATGTAAACCATTAAACAGGTAATAAGTGAAGTTGGTAGCATTATATTGTGTACTGAAAATTTGCTAAGAAAGTAGATGTCTAATACCTTAGTTGTAACTATCTAATGTCTTAGTTATCTGTGTATTCATCCACTAGAATAAAATTTCAATGTGAAAGAATCTAATCTATCATTTTTACTGCTATGCCCCAAATCCTAGAAAGTGAAGGATGTAATAATTACCTATTGAACATTTTAAATTCATCACAGAAGGTGAATCCACATTTGGTAGCATCGTATACTTGTACAATTAAAAAATAAAAGTGAAAATAGGTGCAGATACAGGAAGACTTGCAGATTTGGTGACTGAAGAAAAACACAGCTCCCACCTCATGACCTCATGGCAAAGTCATTAACGAATCATAACATAAGGGAAGAAAAGTAGAAAATTTGGAAAAAGACGTGTTATGAAATACCACGGAAAGCCTGCGAGGGTTAGCTGACTACAATATAACATTGAGTGACCATTTTGTTTTGAAATTTGTGAATATATGGTGACACTTAGCTGCCAAATTTATTGATGTTATGCAGTTTTGGTCGTTATAAGCACAACGAAGGCAGATTTCTGAATCATCTGGGGTTAAAGTGTTTCCAGGAGGAAAAGCAGGGAATGGAAATGAGAATATTTCCAAGGCGACAGATTTATTCAGGCAATATAAACCAGATAATTCAAGAAATAAAGATGGAAGTAATTGATAAAGAGAAAATGAAGGGTGTGTATGAGGCTGCTTTTTTTTTTTTTTTTTTTTTTTTTTTTTTTTTAAATGCAGCATTTAAGCAAAGGAAGCAAAGCAGTAAGAGATGATTGTGATTGAAGAATGGGATGACTGGATTTTTCATATAAGAGTGTTAGTGGGGCTGGGCACGGTGGCTCACGCCTGTAATCCCAGGACTTTGGGAGGCTGAGGCGGGTGGATCACGAGGTCAGGAGATCAAGACCATCCTGGCTATCACGGTGAAACCCCGTCTCTACTAAAAATACAAACAAAACAAAACAAACAAACAAAAAATTAGCCGGGTGCGGTGGCGGCGCCTGTAGTCCCAGCTACTCTGCAGGCTGAGGCCGGAGAAAGGCGCGAACCCGGGAGGCAGAGCTTGCAGTGAGCCGAGATCGCGCCACTGCACCCCAGCCTGGGCGACCGAGCGAGACTCCGTCTCAAAAAAAAAAAAA
>NC_037677.1:4398224-4402210 GCF_003255815.1 Theropithecus gelada | reverse complement strand
AAAAAGAAAAAGAAAAAGAGCATTAGCAAATTCAAATTCAGGTAATTTCTATATGTTGGTGGCTCAGAAATCGTGGAGAAAGTCATGACTGTGAGCACATAAAGGAAGAGATAGTGAACATTTCAGAGAGCCATGGCAAGAGCACTGAAGTCTCTAAGAACGAAACGAAGTGTTGAGACGGTGAATCTAAATCATGAGGGAAATGAGTTTTTGAAGAATAGAAGAAATTAGCTGAAGCTTATTTAATGACAGAAAAAGTAGAAACTCTGAAAATCTGTAAAATCAGATGTCATAACTTCAAAGGAGCAGTAGAAGCATTGGAGATCGTTGTGGAAGGTGACACTGAGCATCAGGGAGGACGGGAGACCCACCTCTGGAACTGAGGTTCTGGGATGTAGGAAAACATGCAGCTTCCTGCAGAAATGGCTACTGAGGAGGCTGAATCTCCATCATGATTCCCGGTTGCAGTTAATGCCAGGAAGTGCAAGGAAATTCTGAGAAGAGGTTGCAGGTATAGGGATTGTGCTGATCTTCAATTAGAGTGTTGCCCCTGGAATTTTCTTGTTAAATTCTACTGTTAAAAGACAATTGTAATGGCAACCCCCCCGAAAATCCTCATAGAGAAGCCATGACAGCAGAAAGTAAGGCTAAAGACACACCCAGTCACCACTATTATTCCAGTGCAAGATACAAATCCTGAGAGAAAGTGTCCTAAATGCGTCAAAGCGAAAGACCCTCATTACATGTTCTCTGTATATTTTTGGTTCCTTTATAATCTCTGCTTTAAAGCCAAGTAAAGGACAACTTGGTACTTTTATTGTCTGTTACCCTAACACTGCATATGATAAAATAAATATACTCTTTTAGCATTCATGTTTTAATTCATATTAGCCCTATTATAGTGACAGATTGTTCAATGTAGTGGATGAAATAACTTATAGTTAATTAGTGGTGGAAACAGAGTAGAGTTCAACTCCCTCCCTTACCTCATGGCCTTTTAGAACAGTGCCCCAGTCATCATATCTCACTTAAAAATTGAATCAATTTTTACAATTACAACTTAATGGCTCACCTTTGAGTAAACATTCAAAATCAAACTAATTTTTCAATAACTACAGTAACTCTAGTTAGAATTAACTAGAATTATTATAGNTTTTTTTTTTTTTTTTTTTTTTTAAATGCAGCATTTAAGCAAAGGAAGCAAAGCAGTAAGAGATGATTGTGATTGAAGAATGGGATGACTGGATTTTTCATATAAGAGTGTTAGTGGGGCTGGGCACGGTGGCTCACGCCTGTAATCCCAGGACTTTGGGAGGCTGAGGCGGGTGGATCACGAGGTCAGGAGATCAAGACCATCCTGGCTATCACGGTGAAACCCCGTCTCTACTAAAAATACAAACAAAACAAAACAAACAAACAAAAAATTAGCCGGGTGCGGTGGCGGCGCCTGTAGTCCCAGCTACTCTGCAGGCTGAGGCCAGAGAAAGGCGCGAACCCGGGAGGCAGAGCTTGCAGTGAGCGGAGATCACGCCACTGCACCCCAGCCTGGGCGACCGAGCGAGACTCCGTCTCAAAAAAAAAAAAAAAAAAAAAAAAAGAAAAAGAAAAAGAAAAAGAGCATTAGCAAATTCAAATTCAGGTAATTTCTATATGTTGGTGGCTCAGAAATCGTGGAGAAAGTCATGACCGTGAGCACATAAAGGAAGAGATAGTGAACATTTCAGAGAGCCATGGCAAGAGCACTGAAGTCTCTAAGAACGAAACGAAGTGTTGAGACGGTGAATCTAAATCATGAGGGAAATGAGTTTTTGAAGAATAGAAGAAATTAGCTGAAGCTTATTTAATGACAGAAAAAGTAGAAACTCTGAAAATCTGTAAAATCAGATGTCATAACTTCAAAGGAGCAGTAGAAGCATTGGAGATCATTGTGGAAGGTGACACTGAGCATCAGGGAGGACGGGAGACCCACCTCTGGAACTGAGGTTCTGGGATGTAGGAAAACATGCAGCTTCCTGCAGAAATGGCTACTGAGGAGGCTGAATCTCCATCATGATTCCCGGTTGCAGTTAATGCCAGGAAGTGCAAGGAAATTCTGAGAAGAGGTTGCAGGTATAGGGATTGTGCTGATCTTCAATTAGAGTGTTGCCCCTGGAATTTTCTTGTTAAATTCTACTGTTAAAAGACAATTGTAATGGCAACCCCCCCGAAAATCCTCATAGAGAAGCCATGACAGCAGAAAGTAAGGCTAAAGACACACCCAGTCACCACTATTATTCCAGTGCAAGATACAAATCCTGAGAGAAAGTGTCCTAAATGCGTCAAAGCGAAAGACCCTCATTACATGTTCTCTGTATATTTTTGGTTCCTTTATAATCTCTGCTTTAAAGCCAAGTAAAGGACAACTTGGTACTTTTATTGTCTGTTACCCTAACACTGCATATGATAAAATAAATATACTCTTTTAGCGTTCATGTTTTAATTCATATTAGCCCTATTATAGTGACAGATTGTTCAATGTAGTGGATGAAATAACTTATAGTTAATTAGTGGTGGAAACAGAGTAGAGTTCAACTCCCTCCCTTACCTCATGGCCTTTTAGAACAGTGCCCCAGTCATCATATCTCACTTAAAAATTGAATCAATTTTTACAATTACAACTTAATGGCTCACCTTTGAGTAAACATTCAAAATCAAACTAATTTTTCAATAACTACAGTAACTCTAGTTAGAATTAACTAGAATTATTATAGTTATTAAAGCTGTCAGAGATAATTAAAATTTCTGGTATAAATGTCTAATTTGCTTCTCATATGCATGATATTGCTTTAATACTTTAACCACTAGTAAAATTCTGATAGCCCCAAGGGCTAAGATTCAGGTTGAAAAATTACTGAGGAAGTGAGCCACCAAAGAGAATTTGGCAACGATTGGTTGGTGCAAAAGTTGTTGCGGTTTTGCCATTAAAAAGTAATGGCAAAAAAAAAAAAATGCAGTTACTTTTGCACCAACCTATAGAACCAGGTTATTGAGTGGATACTGAGTGCTGCTTAAGCATCTGAATCCACTCATTCAACGTGTACCTATGGAGCATCTGCTTGGTGCCGGGTCTGGTGCAGGCAATCAGAATTCGTCTGCATTTGAATCAAAGACCCCTGCCCTCAAGCAGTTCATTTTTAGTGGGTCAGGAGAGGACCCAGGGGAACCCTGATAACAAGTTCTGAATATTTTAGGAAAATGACAGGACACATTAGAAGGTGGCCAGCGATGTGTGAAAAAGACAACACCGAGCCAAGAACACAGATGGGGAAGAAACCGATGAGGTATGAAGGAGGATTTTGCACGGTATATTCAGGATAGGTCTTACTGAGCGCTCGAGGTTTTAGCAAATAGTTGTGTGATAAAGTGGCTGACTTCAGTTTTTGCTGCTTGAAAACATTTAAGCCTCAGTGGCCAAATGTTGGTCCTGGGCCTCTCGTCAGCTTGTCCCACATCTGGACAAGCTGAGAAGAAAGCCCAAGGGCTCCCACTTTCACACTGGCGGGAGATTCAGATCACGCAAGCCCGCATTCTGGGCACCTTTACCCAGCTCCACCCACCTGCTCACCACAGTAAAACTCCCAGCTATGCACCTGTCCTTGCTCTTTCCACTCGGTTTGAGACCTGCTTAAGAGGTTCGCCCTCGGCCGGGCGCGGTGGCTCAAGCCTGTAATCCCAGCACTTTGGGAGGCCAAGACGGGCGGATCACAAGGTCAGGAGATCGAGACCATCCTGGCTAACACGGTGAAACCCCGTCTCTACTAAAAAATACAAAAAACTAGCCGGGCGCAGTGGCGGGCGCCTGTAGTCCCAGCTACTCGGGAGGCTGAGGCAGGAGAATGGCGTGAACCCGGGAGGCGGAGCTTGCAGTGAGCTGAGATCCGGCCACTGCACTCCAGCCTGGGCGGCAGAGCGAGACTCCGTCTCAAAAAAAAAAAAAAAAAAAAAAA